>NW_019396460.1:193516-197067 GCF_000591075.1 Eurytemora carolleeae | reverse complement strand
GGGGGGGGGGTAAGGGAAGGAGAGAAGGTAGTGGAAGGAAAGGAAAAATAAGATAGGAGAAGAAATTGAAAAGAAGGTAAGGGAAGGTAAGGAAAAGAAGGGTAAGGGAAAGGAAGAAGGTAGTTGAGGGAATTGATAAGAAGGGAAAGGCAGGGAAAAGCAGGAAAGGCAGGGAAGTGGACGGGAAGGAAACGATTGAAAGGGAGTGGGGAGAAGGATGGTAAGGAGAAAGGGAGGTTCAAGATAGAAGCGTGGGGTTAGGGGGTATTCAATGTAAAAATGTCAAAAAGCCTTTTAAAAGCGATCTTAACTCGTCATTAATAGATTGAATTGAAATTTATTAAATGCATTAAATGCATGCAATTAATAAAATTGGATTCTGCAAAGAAAACTGAAATTCGAATTTAAGATTATATTTCACTTTTAACATTGAATTAGAAAAAAATATTTTTATTTTTGTAGTTTAAAATATCTTTAACAATCAAAGTTACGGTAACTTGGGATTACTGTGATTATAGCCAATCTCGCATGTATGTAAGAAAACCCTAGATATCTATATAGATTACATAACGTAAAATTTATTTTAAAAATTACGACAGCTGTTATGCTTCATGATTGGTCTGCACAAAAAGAAAACGGCTGGTTTGTTCGCAGTTTCAAAGGGTTGAAACCAATGTATGTAAATATATCCAAATATCATTGTAGAGTCATAAGTTTTTTGATAATTCTTAAGAAACTACTTTTTATTCTTAATTCAAGGTAAATTAATATCCCTGAAATATGCAGGACAGCAATTCAAAAAAAAAGTATCGTTTTTCCGCGGCATTTGATCTTAAATATGTTGAGAATACTACATTATAAAAAACTCTTATTATGTATTCATACATCTGTGATTCATTATAAATAAAATTCAATTTGCTTGTTCGTATGTCACAATTTGTTGTCTGTATGCTCATTAAAACTACAGGGTTACCCACAAAGGATGAGACTTCAGAATTGACCTACNATTCACACGTCTTGAAAATAGGCATCGGCATTTGAGTCGGTACAATCGTCTTCCTTATATTTCGAATTTATTTTAACAACTGTCTGATTCCTGATACTGTCTGATTCCTAATGTTATATATATGTAAACTTATTTTTTCTTTGCCAAATCATTAAATATGCCATAAGATAACTATATCTAAGGCAGAATCATCACATTTTAAAAGTTTCCGATCGTCTTTACAGTCTCACCCTTTGTGGGCAACCCTGTACTTGTCTGTGTGTTTAATAAAAAAAAATTCCATATGTTTGGTAAAATTTATTTGTCTCTATGTTTATTTACTAGATGGTTTGTTTATTTATTTGTCTAAATGTTTAAGTTTTTTATTTAAATTGTTAAGTTTTAGCTACTAATTTAATCTGTTTAAATTTCTGCTGGTAATTAAATTTGTTTTAGTTTCTGCTGCTAATTAAATTTGTTTAAGTTTCTGCTGCTAATTAAATTTTTTTTTAGGTTTCTGCTGCTAATTAAATTTGTTTAGGTTTCTGCTGCTAATTAAATTTGTTTAAGTTTCTGCTGCTAATTAAATTTGTTTAATTTTCTGCTACTAATTAAATTTGTTTAAGTTTTAGCTGCTAATTAAATTTGTTTAAATTTCTGCTGGTAATTAAATTTGTTTAAGTTTCTGCTGCTTATTAACTATATTTAAGCCTCTGCTGCTAATTAAATTTGTTTAAGTTTCTGCTACTAATTAAATTTTTTTAAGTTTCTGCTGCTTATTAACTATATTTAAGCCTCTGCTGCTAACTAAATTTGTTTAAATTTCTGTTGCTAATTAAATTTGTTTTAGCTTCTGCTGCTAATAAAATTTGTTTAAGTTTCTGCTGCTAATTAAATTTTTTAAAGTTTCTGCTGCTTATTTAAGCCTCTGCTGCTAATTAAATTTGTTTAAGTTTCTGTTGCTAATTAAATTTGTTTTAGTTTCTGCTGCTAATTAAATTTGTTTTAGCTTCTGCTGCTAATAAAAGTTGTTTAAATTTCTGCTGTTAATTAAATTTTTTAAAGTTTCTGCTGCTAATTAAATTTGTTTAAATTTCTGTTGCTAATTAAATTTGTTTAAATTTCTGCTGCTAATTAAATTTGTTTAAGTTTCTGTCGCTAATTAAATTTGTTTAAGTTTCTGTTGCTAATTAAATTTGTTTTAGTTTCTGCTGCTAATTAAATTTGTTTAAGCTTATGCTGCTAATTAAATTTTTTTCGTATTTGTTAGTTTATTTAAATAATTGATTTTGTTTGTTTATTATACAGTAATAACCAGAAAACTCTGAAAAAGGAAGACGACTTTATAACAATACTTAAGTGAATTTGATGGTGTTACAGAGCAAATAGTTTAACTTGAAACTTATGGTATGACTAATTAAGTGAAACAGGTCTGTTTACACTGCACAATTCACAAGACATACGTATACATATATATATATATATATAAACGGCCAAACGGCTCGACCTAATAGGCTGAAATTTTTTGTGGACACTCATGGGTGGCCAGGGGATGTTTTAGGCTAAAATAAATTTAAAATTTTGGTTCAATTTTTGTTTTTTTTCCACGGGCAGCGCCGGGCTCTTTAGCTAGTTGTATTAATATATATTTATCCAATTTTTTTGTTGAATAAATCAAAATTATTTGTCTCTTCCTTTATTTTATTCGTTTTCTGTGTATTTGTTAAATGCGCTTTTTGATTTTTTGTATATTTGTATTTTCGTTTATAAAAATTGTTTGTCTGTTTGTTTGTGTGTGTGTCAGTGTGTGTATATATTGGGTTAAAAGTGTATAAATAATAAATACCCCCCCCCTAACTACTGGTGTAAACTAACTCTTAGTAACCCTCCCCTCCCTATATAAACAATATTAGTTAGTCCACACAAACAATATACAACACAGATGTAATATCTTTATACAGTAAGACCCATAAAACTATGGAATAGGAAGACCACTATAATACTCAAGCTATGGCGTTAATACACAGCAATTTTACAGTTATACAAACTTAGTTTATTCAATAAGTTAATTTTAATTAGTGAAACTATTTGCTTTATAACAAGATTGCTTTAATGTCATTTTCCTCGTCTACAGAATTTCATAGTTCTTATTGTACTGTTACATTTTTTTAAATCTATATTAGCTTTTCTCAATTTACAAGTTTTTTTTTCTGAAAACCGTAACTGAGACATAGATCTATAAAATGATTTTACACTAAATTCTACATTTTTATTTTTTAGATCTAATTATTTGTAGATTAAAATACCTTTAGGTCCAATTCTTTGTAGATTAGGTCTCACTATCCATTTCCTCCAGGGAAGTATTTAAAGAATTATCCAAGGATTTTTTGGGTTTTGGCCCCATTTTCGCCACAAGATTGGCGAAAGCCAGATTATATATAGAATCTTCCAGAATTCTATGAATGTACTTTAAAGTTGTGTGAAAGCCTTGAATTGAGAAAGCAGTGTGTAAACTGCCTAAAACACTCTTACAGAGAGATGTTTACTACTCAACTGTCCTGAACTA
>NW_019396460.1:169836-193148 GCF_000591075.1 Eurytemora carolleeae | reverse complement strand
ATGTTTCAAGGGTACCATTGTAAATCAGATATATGTTTCAAGGGTACCATTGTAAATCAGATATAGGTTTCAAGGGTACCATTGTAAATCAGATATAGGATTCAAGGGCAGCATAGTAAATCAGATATAGGTTTCAAGGGCACCATTGTAAATCAGATATAGGTTTCAAGGGTACCATTGTAAATCAGATATAGGTTTCAAGGGTACCATTGTAATTCAGATATAGGTTACAAGGGTTCCATTGTAATAAAGGGTGACATTAAATTTCGTCTAAAGTCTCATTAGATAGATTATTATTATTCTTTTTTAGATCCACAATGAGAGGGGTCTTGAAAATGACCTGGTTTCTCATAGGTAGAAAATATAGTTATAAGAATTGAAAAACTAGGTTTATGGGGGTGCTTTGTGTTTAGGCCGTTTTTACGTTTGTCGAATTTAAACAATTACACACACTCAAACAAACTGAGAGACAAATAAGCCAAATTTCTAAATAAATAATAATAAATTAACCCTCTTAGATATTATATTACCCCTTCTAATGTTGTTCTAGCAAACTTATTTTAAAAATGAATATTTAATGAACAAATATGGACAAATAACAAATTTATTTCGGGAAAAACATAGATTTTTAGAAGAAAAAATACAATTTTGGTCCAATTGATTTTAGTCAAATTCTAGGGCTCATGAATATAAGCTAGAGCTCCCTTCCCCCCCCCCACCCTTTAAAAATACACTAGCTTTAAAGCCACTCGAAACTTGGAATTTTTAAACCAAGCTAAAAATATTCCCGTTTTCTCCAATCAAAATTTGAGCCAAATCGGTCCAGGGGTTCCCGAGTTAATGTTCGACACACAAAAAACACACAAACAGACAAAAAATAAATGTTTATTACTGTACATGTAAATTAGCTTGAAAACCCACCATTGCCCATAGGGTACTCATAGTTACTCCCGCTGCTTACTCGCGCTTGGTAGTAAATTTCAATTTTAGCTATAATAATTCCTTATAAAAGTTAACTCACTCAACTTAGAATCTCAAATCCACGTTATGAATATTTCGTGGTTCTCCCGAGTTCCCTAATCAAAATTTGGGACAATCGGCAAAGGGTTTCATGAGTTATGATCGGATAACAAATAACAAACGAACAAAATAGAGATTACTGCTTTATATGTATCTATACATATACCGCAGAGGGTTGAAATTGTATATATGTGTGTACTGTCTAATCTCTATATATACATATTACATATATGTTACCTAAGAATACGAAAAGTTACTTTTTCCCTTCTGGGTAATGGTAACATAGGTCAGGTGGCATAACCCCCAAATTAACCGTTACCGCCCAGAATTGTAAATATTTTAATGAAACCTATACTTTTATGATATAATTACCTCATAAAAATACAATGAGAACCAGAAAACTCTGGAATAGAAAGACGACTGTGCAATTTTAACAGACCCAATAATCATAATAAAGGATGCATCAACTCCTTAATCTATTGTTTTCTGGTTCTCACTGTATAAATGAATTAATAAAAATATAATGTGGAAACGATTATATTTCCCAGGATTAAATTTCGGCCTGGGGTATATCAAAAATAAATGCTATTGCCCTGGGGACCCAGAGCTTGATGAAAATCTGCAAAACCAGACCGCCATTTTGAGAACACAGATAGAACGCACCAATCTGATAAAACCAGGTAGCAAACCGGTTTTTAAATCATGCTTGATTGTAATGTAATGTACAGTTATGGAAACATGTGGTCTTATGTTTCCAATTTCTTGATTATTTAGAATGATAAACCTTTATAAACATTGATAAATTAAATGTGGAACCATTTTTAACCAAGTTAAGAATAAATCTTGATGTAAACGTTTTCAACATGTCACACAGCTGGCTCTGTATAGCATCTTAGGGATACATTTATTTGAGCATCGAAAAAGGTTCCCCCCCTTTCTCTTAAAAGTTTTGAATTGTTTATAATTCTTAACAGCTTCAGGAACGCTTACCAATCCAAAATTGATCTGGAAGAAATTGAAAATCTTAGTTTTGTGATTTGATTGACTGGAAACAGGAAAAGGGACAAATAATTTTAACACTTCTAAAGACAGAACTAAACTTAAATTTTGATTTATCAGTAAAGACTCCAACTGGACTACCTCCCATAGATGTTCTAAAGATTATGTTCCCTGAATTAAATGAAGCTGATCTTCTTGCTCTTACCAAAGAACAGGTTTAATATAATCATTCTGTAATCAAAATTGTCTAAATAAAACCAAAGCAATCTTTTGAATTGAAGAATTTACAATCAAAGTTATATGAGATCAAACTGTACCCTGCATCTTTAGGATACAATAATTAATCTACTGATTATATGAAGTCAGGACTTTTGTGTTGATATTGATATTCTTGAAAACTTGATCTTGATATCCAATATGGCACTGTTAATTTAAGGATCAATCCTTGATCTCTACATTTCAGTTATTCCTGAAAGGTAGGATTACCACAAGATAATTAGGAGGAATTAAGTTAATTGGTAGATCAATGCTTGATTCTGAGATTCACAACACAAAAGTACAGATCTCAGATGTCAGAAGAGTTGCAAATATCAAGATTAAGCATTGATCTTATTCAGACATACAGGCGATTTTAATTCCTCTTTAATATTTAATGATAATCATACCCTGCATGGATAAATTCAATTGTGAGATCAAGCATTTATCCTCAATCTAAAAATGGCCCATTTGGATGCTGTGATCCAGTGTTAAAGATTAACAAACTCCACACCAAACTTCCAATCTCTGCACATTCTTATTTGTAAAAATTCTTTCATTCATCAAGCTCCAGATATATGATAAAACAAATTTAAATCCTTGCTGAAGCAAAAATCTTCCAACTTCAGTTATGTTTAGTTTATGTACTTCATCAGTTTTTCTTAGGTAAATGCTAAAAATGTTGAAAATATTGCTGCCCAACAAGGTATCCTTGGCATTACAACTCAAGCGACTCAGGTATAGTATCTTTGGTTAACTGATATTGTTTACAGTTTGATTTATGTAAAAGTATCTTTGGCTAAATCATAGAAATTATTGCAAATAACCAATTTTTCTATTTGAAAGCCTCCCTTGACTTCAACCGTTGCTGGTGCAAATGGATCTACAGTTGCAAGTGCAACTGGTACTACGATTGCTGGTGCTACTGGAACTACAATTACTGGTGCAACTGGAATTACAGTTGCTGGTGAAACTGGAACAACAGTTGCAAGTGCAACTGGAACTATAGTTTCTGGTGCAACTGGAATAACAGTTGCTAGTGCAACTGACACTACAGTTGCTGGTGCAGCCAATACTACAGGTAATATTAGAAAATAAACATTTCACTTTTTATATTGTGCCTTATAACATTGTACGAGTATTACTTCTATTTTTTTCAAAGCTGCCACAACATTGGCTAGACGGAAACGACAAGCAACAGAAACTGCCACAACAGCATCTACAACTTTAGGACCAACTACAGGTTATAATTCAATGCATTTTGAATTACTTTTCTCCAAATAAAAATTTTTGATGTCCAAACAATCATTGGGGAAAAACATACTAGACTTTAAACTTCAATAAATTCAGGCCAATAATATATTTAAAAGAATAATCAAATAATCAAATAAACTAAGGTTCTCTGATACCAACTACTTTTTCAGAGAGACATTGTATGAATAATGCTTGTTCTTTTGGTTAATTTGATTTTGATATGTTTTTAGCCCCTCCTCCGAAAGTATCTCCAACTTTGAGCTTGGAAATGGCACCAGCAACTTTGGATGGAATTAAAGTTTCAAATGCAATAACAGGTAACATTACTCAGTACTTCTTTATTGGTATAATCTTTTAGTGCAATAAAATTGATATTTAAAAATTTTAGGAAGTAAAATCAAAATTATTTATTTTGTAGGAGCTGGAAAACTTTGCACTTGTACAAATACCACAACTAGATTTAGAAAGAAGTTTGTCACAAACATTCCATGGAGTGATGATCTAGCAAACATTAGATCTTCAGCCTTTCAGACTGCAAAGGAGAACGTTGAAACAAATGTAAAAACAAATATTAAATTAAAACTGAGCATTTTTAATAAATTTGTTTGTAGTTAAGTTTTGTGTACAGCAAAATGCCTCTGTTTGGAGGTGTTTATGCCCTCTATGCATTCCCCTCAACAGATCTACCAGATGTTGGTACACCTACTGTAGCACCTGGCAGGAAAAAGAGGAGTGTTACTGCTGCTTTTGATACGGAATTTCTAGTAAGTCTTCTGCAATCTTTAAAAATCACAACAAAAAATGTTTCTTTTAACAGATTGTTTCAAATACTTCAAAAGTATCGTCCCTGGATGCCTTTGCTCCTGCACCTAATACCACCACAACATTAGCTGATATTGGATACACTGCTGTAAAAGGAGAAGGTAGCATTGATTATTATAGAATAGAAGAAACTTAAAGGGAATTTTCTTGTGCATTACTTGCATCGGAAAGGTTAAAGAACACTTTTGAGAAGAAGGTATGCTCCTTTTTTAAATGAAGGTCACTTAAAATTATTAAGACAGTTTTTTAATCATATTTTTCAGCTGCCTACTGCAATGTTTCCTCAATTCTGGTTTATAAGCCACCAGCACACCTGCAACTTACAACAACAACCCCATTGGTTCCTGTTGGGTGGCCTGCAGAGTATATTTGTGCAGGACCAACACAGGTAAAGGTTGAATTGGCTCAAGAGGGGTGGGGGAGGTGGGATCCTTGACCTTTAAAGAATGGCAGAAGTATCTTTGTTAACACAAATTTGAAATATAAGGAAGACGATTTTACCGACTCAATTGCCGTCAACTTTTCTCAAGATGTGTGTATACACATGATCCATTTCCGCCATGAAGCACATACATGTAACCCTCGCTCCTTCATTCCCTGCCTCACCCTCTACACAGCCCAGCCCTCAGTCAGGTTAGGAGAGTTGAGCTGGTAACAGCTCCGACACAGGGAGCCTCTTGACTCCTTTATGCTGATGATGCAGATACTGAGCTAACAGCAGGCGTGCTTATACCTCTGATCTCCCTATTAACTTCTTGAGAAGCTTACTTAGGAAACTTGTGCCCGGCTCCGACCGAAGTTTCCACTATCTCGAGTTGCATTGCCTTAGTTCCATTGATAAGCCCTGTTGTCCCAGTTCCTGTTGATTTGCTCCACCAACATGAAGCTCTACAACACTCCCATGAATTGCCATCAAATATCCATCATTAATTCCTTTGTTAATTTCTAAATCAACCATTTTTAACTCTGCCTTATATGCAAATATTTTAAAACTTTCGTTTTTTTAAATAAATGTTAGAAACATCCATTTGGATCTCTTTATTTTATTATAGTGACTTTTAAAGTCAACAATCTTACATTTTAAAAAATGTTGACAACTAGGAAATATTCAGGTCTTTGATAGTTCAAGTCCCTACTTGGATCCAGATGGCAATGGAAAGTTTGCAGTAGTTTGTGGACCAAATGCTGTTTTTGATAAACCTGTATGGCCAAAAGCCATCGATTGTTTGGTATTTAAATCATATTATTAATTTAAAAATATTGTTTCTTTTTAATTAATTTAATATTTTATAATTTTTTTTGTTTTTTGTTAATAGACCCCTCCAATGTGTACTGAATTTCCTAACCCACCAGAAGAAAGCATGATTAAAATTCCAACACAGTCAGTTGTTGTAGATGACACCACCATCAGGGCAAATGTTCTTGCAGGATCATCATTGTACTACACGTGCAGAAACCCAAAAGCAATTTTCAAGGATGGAACAGGAAACGTGATTGAATCAAAATGTCCAACCTATGTACCTCCAACAACAGCACCAGTTTCAAATAACACCAACGGTACTACTGTTGCTCCAACAACTTCTGGTCCTATCCAGCCTATTCTATCAGTTAAGGAGATAACATCTTGGCCGACTTGTATAAATCAGTGTGAAGACTGGCCTGTGATTAGCCCAACATTAGGAGGACTGTCCTTGGTGGGAGATGAACAAACTATGAAAGTTTATGAAAACATGAATGTAACCTATGCATGTCCTCCAAACTCATTGATGATGGATGGAAATACATCCATAACCATTACTTGCACTGATAAAGGATTTCAAAAGCTGAAAACTTGGCCAAAATGTTTGGCAATTTGTGAACCCTCTGCAAGCAATCCAACAGTTCCTGCAGAATTCCAAGGGCAATATGTTCCTTGCAGTTTTGTTAACTCAGAATGTCTTACACATGATGAAATGGTAGCAAAGTTTCGAACAACAACTACTCCTGTCACCACACTTGCCCCAAGTACCACTAAAGCTGCAACTACTGTAGCTACTACACTTGATCCTAACACAGAAACTTCTACAATAGCAGCTTCAGCTATTGATGCTTCTGCTACAACAACAGTCCTGGCAAGAAAGAAGAGAGAACTTCCCAATCCAAATGTTCCCTTTGGGATTATTTACCTTGAAAATGATTTCATGGTCTTTAAATGCAAGGATCCAACATTTGGAATGCCTAGAACATTTTTAAGGGTGAAATGTTTAAACACTGGTAAATTTAACCCACCTCCCGTGTGGCAAAAGTGCACACTGATAACAACTACCACTACCACAACTACAACTACCACAACAGAGGATCCTTTTTGTTCCAAACCAACCATAAACAAATATGCTAACTTTCTGAACAAATGTGTTTGCCGAATGGATAAATGTCTCCAAGATAGAAGAAACTTGTTGCCAGATCCCTATCAAAAAGAAAATTTTAAGGACTGCCCAGTCTATGCCCGCAGAACTATTAATAATGTTACTATAGATCTTCACTGGATGTTTGCTGGATGTCCGACTTCTGAAGATCCAGCAGCCGACAAGAAAGCAGAAAAGTTTGATGTTAATACTGGCACTGGAGATATGTATTCTTCTGATCTTGGTGATCATGTGGAGTTTCGAAAAGATATTGGATGTGTTCTAAGAAAAGTTCAGAACTCTGTTTATTCACCTCCTGGATCAACACCAACAGCATCTACTCAATGTGCTGATCTGGCAACTCTTGCCCAAGCTTTAATTGATGCTTCCAACACAGAAAATAAATTTGTTAGAAATATTAAAGCAAATGAGCAAAGAATCAATACAATTCTAAGTTTGAATGTACAAGTAGGAGGCTGCATGGGAGATGCTACACTTGAAGGTCTCAAAACAACACTGCAAACTCTGATGAAAGATCAGAAAATATTTCTTGATGGTATTGACAACCAACTGAAGGTTGATAGACCTATGTGTCCTACTTTGCCTCCACCAACTACTGTTGCTTCAAACTTATCAATAACTAATGCAACTGGATCAACTACTGCTGGAAGTGTATCAACAGCTGCCACATCATCTTCTGTTACCACTCCTGCTCCTGTGACAGGTAAGAAAAGGCAGAATTTCTTTTAAACAATAATCTAAAAATGTCTTTTATAGATCCTTGGGCTCATTTATTGAACATATCTTCTTGCATTGAGCCATCAACTACTACAGCAGCTCCTTCTAGTTCTTCCACTGCAGCACCAAGCTTAGGACGACGAAGAAGAGAAATAAGGTACTATAATATGGGAAACAAAATTCTTCCATAATGAATTCCTTCAAACTAGTTTTTAACCCCCTAAGCAAAAATAAGGGTTCCAACCATAACTCCCATTCACAGAGTGCACTTGAAACTGATCCAGTATTTTTCCCCATTTTCATTATTTAAAGATTTTTTCCATTTTACGGAATGGACATTTTTTTTCAAATAATGGAAACTCTATAGCCAAAATCTCATGGTCAAAAACCAGGGTTTAAAGCTTAAACTTGTCATTTCAGGGTAAAACGAGAAATCCAGAATATTTGTGATCCAGAGATAGTATTTGGTGTTCTTATTAAGAAGGCTGTTGCATGGAGTTGGACTGTAAGTTTAAAAAGATTGTTGTCCTTTGTTTTAAAAGAAAAATCACAGTTTAAAGGAACTGTAAACAATATTTCAAGTGACCTCCATAAAAAGCGGACAATACGGTACCCTTAAAACAGTGACTATTCATCAAATTGAGAAATATTTCCGTTTAAACATTACAGAACCCGCTGAATTCTTCTAAAACATGATATCATGCTACATAGTACATACATTCTGAACTCAAGCAGCTGATTTGTTACTTTCAAAACTAGAAAGTATATTGTCTGCACAGAGTAGATATGGATAGAAATTCAGTGTATTAAATACACAAAAAATCAGTTTAATTCCAAACAAATCATTCCGATATTACAAATACAACCTTTTGATAATAATAATGATATAATCATTGATAATTTTTTGACGCATTCATATATATATAGTTGATATTTCATATCATTTTCTTCTTGTTTCATATACATTATAGCCTTATTTGGCCGCTAGGTGTCTCTGCTCTCGATGCTTCTTGAGTTCCATGTGGAAGAGACTCCACTCCTTGAAACTAAAAAAATCGTTGTTTAAAGTAAATCGTATATTAAACAAGTAAAACATAACATGAAATATCAGCTATATAGGAATGTGTCGAATAATTATCGAAGAGTATAAGTTGTAATATCTGAATGATTTGTTTGGAATTAAGTTAATTTTTTTATGATCCGAGTAAAATGTTGCAACTTTCTGAATTTGTATGGACGCTACGTTCTTTGGTATGAGTCGTTTTCAACAAATTTCTCCTTATAGACGCAACAGATAGAAGTAAGATTAGAAGCTAATTTTTCGACGTAAGCCTATACCTCCTTTAAATTTTCGCGAACACTCCCTTTAAATTTAAGGTCACTTGAAATTACGTTTACAGTCCCTTTAATATATATTTTCAAATTATTGAAGAGCCCTCCTAATTATGTGTTGTATTTTAGCTTGACCTTGAATACTGCAATTGTGGCAATGCATCTGAAGCTTTAAACAATAGTTTTCATACTCCTGGTGACACTTCTAAGGAAAATTAAAATTCTGTAAATAATTTACATTTTGAAAATTCTTTTCTATTTTATTAGTATTTTTTTAAGTGCCCAATATTTAAGTTGCAAGTTTAGCTTTAAAAAATTGCTTCCTATGCCACCATTTCTTCTTAGTACACCAGAAGATTAAAAATGGCACAAAATTAAAAACTCTGTACGGTCATATAAACCTTTCCTAGGGTCATGGAAGCTCTTGCAAAAAATATTTGGCCCAATTGGTTCAAGTCGTTTTGACGTTGTTTTTTGGATAAAAACAGACAGTTTTTTAATTTAATTTTTCCTATGTGAGTATAGGGGAACTATTATCCAGGAGATATGTATACCTACTATGCGATCAGTGAAACAGCTTGGGATGGAGCACTAGAGAGCGACAGGTAGGGAGCATTAGAGATTTGCGTAAATTTTTTCGTTTGAGAACTTTTGCACACAAAACGCAAAAAGTTATGCAAAGATGGCAATGTTCGATTTACAACAGTACCCTTAAAAGCTGTGTCTGATAAGTATGAATTCGATTTTTTTTTGTTTCTGTAAACTAGTTACTTTCATTTCCGGGTTCTCTACTAAATTAACTTGCATATTTTTGCTGAAAAGAAGCGACGAAGAAATTAACAGAATTAAACACTTTTCGAATCAAGAAAATGACTGTACATCTTCAAAATTTTTCATCAGATTAAGGTTACAGTGGTGTCAGCCATTTTAATCATTTCAAACAGGAGTTGCGTAAAAGTGTAATTTTCCGTGAAATGACATTTGCGAATGATTACGCCAATTTCTGTTCTTTTTTAGCGCAAAATTCTTAAGCAAAGAAATAAATATTTTGCGTTATTTCACAAAAATTGCGCAAAGTTTTTCAAAAATGGAAACCCTAACCCTAGTGTACCTTCATTTATATAGGTTCATGCATTACGTACGATTCACAACCTTGTTTATCATAAAAATGTTTTAATGTTGTTGATGTATCTGCAGACATGTTCTTCTTGAAATTACAGCCACAGTCTTAAGATAACAGGAATAGAGATGGGAACGTTCCACTTTTTTCATTGCGTTCGTTCATCGTTCGTGGACAACCCATTTTGTTCGTTTTTTAATAAATAAAAAAACTTGACTTTTTTCGTTCTCAAAATTCTCGACCATTTTCCATTTTCGTTCACTTTCTCACTGAACGATCACTCATTAAAATCTTTCGTTCCTTAAATTGTTTGTTGAATAAAATCGATTTTTTTTGTTACAAGTTTGTTTGCATGATTTTAAATCTTTTTTTTTCGTTGGTTAAAAAAACGATAATTTTATATTGCTCTGAACGATCAACTTCGTTCGTCCATCATTTGTTTTTTTCTGAAGGACTCCTTTTCACGAAAAATGTTGTTCGTTAAAGAAAACGATGCTAATCCCTAGACAGGAACCAAGGGCGTATACAGAAATAATTCTAGGGGGGGGCGAAATTTGCGCGAAGTGCAACAAGTATAAGATACTTTAAAGGTACACATACCGTCCAATTACCAAGCATGCACTATACTTTATCTCTCCTTTAATTTTAATTTTATGTCATAAAGCTCTTCGTTTGTTTATATGTTTGCTATGTCTGGCCAAACGGCTGAATCAAATGGCCTGAATTTCAGAATGGAAACTCATGGATACCCTTGCGGATGACAAAAGCTAAAAAAATTTAAAGTTTTTTGTCTTAATTCGATTTTTAAAATTCCACGGGCAACGCCTGGCACTTCAGCTAGTTTGTAATAAAAAGAAACGGCGGTGCAATAAATAAAGTAAATTAAATCTAAATAAAAAAACTAAAAAATTGGTCTTTTACTACCTCCAAACTCAAGCCAAGCCAATCATGCCAGAATGTGCATTCTAAATAGATTTTCATTCGGACTTCTGTCATGCAGGCTCTGGTCCACTAATACAATCTTCTAATTGCACTGAATGAACAGCAAACTATTTTTTATGTTCTTCACTCTTCAGTTTAAAATTTGAAAAGTGTGAAAGCTCTGAGTTCTAGGGGAGGGGGCTACGCCCCCTTGCCCCCTCTGTATACGCCCTGGACAGGAACACCAGTTAGCTCTAGACTTGGCAGACTTGGCTCTAAACTTTTTAATTGTTTGACAATATACCCTTGTCTATATTCATTAAACCAACATCAATTCACGTCCTTAATTTCATTATTTTTAAATTAAAGTATTTCAAGTAAACCTCGTTTAATAAAGTTACAAGGTACCCTTAGAAACTTTAGAAAGCAAACCTTGCGGAGATATTATTGTTTTAAAAACAAAAATTGATAATTTTAAATTGCAGTTTCTCCATTGAAGTGAATTATAGATTTAAGCATTAAAGACAAGGAATAAAAATTTGACGGAATTTATTGTTTAATGGAAATCTTTTTACAAACATTTTAGTGAACCCTCAGAGATGCAGAAAAAAACTTTAGTTTAACCCCCGATTTCATCTGAAATTAAACCAGATATTAAAATTCAGCTAAAAGTTTATTTTTAACCCAAATATTCATTTGAAATCAAAGTTTTAAACCAATTGTTCAGCAAAAACTCTATTTTTAAAACAAAACATTCAGCAAAAATTCTATTTTGAAATTAAATATTAAGCTGAAACTTGAGCCTAATACTGGCTGAAACTTTAGTCTAAAAACAGCTATTGAACTTAAACTTTATTTTTAAACCCGATTGCAGCAAAAACTTTAGTTTTTAATTTATAAAACCAGATTGAAACACAAATTGATATTTGCCAGGATACCAGGTTACTAGGTGTGCTAGGAGAAAATATTGTGTTTTTTTTCTATTTTGATTTGTCAAAACTGAACCTGCGTTGAGTTTTAAGAAATTGTCAAATCTTGATATTTATAAATACTTTTTAGAACTCCTTTGTATAAACTCTGGCAACGGTCTATCATGAATGAGATTCCACTTTTAGGTAAATAAACAGGCATCAGCACAAATCCAAACTCATTTTTATTGATAAGTTGATTTTCATACAATTGGTGGATTTACAGGGTGTCCCAGGAACGTGATAGTAGTAAGAATAAATAAAGGTCGTCTTTGATATTTGAAATAATTTGCGGAATTTTTTCACTAAACTTAATTTTAGAAGTAAAATTCTAAAGTTAATAATCACAAAATATCCATGGTCTTCAGGTCCAAAATGTGGTCTGAATTTTTTGTGCTTTTAATATTACCCGAGATATGAAGAATTTATTTCAGGTCTCGACAATTTTGGTTTTTAAAAATTTTAATTGATACAATTTAAATCTGAACGAAATTCTTAATATTTCCAGTAATACAAGGAGAATTTTGTGGTTATTTATATTTCAAGAATCATAAATGTGAAAGTAGGTTAACGACTGAATGTCACAAATAAATGAAAGTTCAAAGAAGACTTTTAAGTCGTCTTGCTACCGTCATAACAACATCAAATACACATGCTTAAATGTAGTTTTATTAGAACGATCATTATGTGTACAGTCACTTTCATATGTTGACTTTTTTTCTAGTCAAGAACTCGTGGATTGCAGCGGAAGTAAAACCGGAAGTTAATTTCGTCGATTTTGTGAAATCTGATCCCGGCGGTTTCATCTCAGGTAAATGTCGTCTTATTTTTCTACAAGAGATTTTTAACAAAACTTTAAACATTTATTCATGCATTTATTGTTAAAAAAATCGTGTGTTTTCTTTTTCCTTTAATATGTTATTAATTTAATTTTCGATGCATTTATATTTATTAAATATTTCATATTATTTTTCATTTGCTTTGTATACAATCCACTTTACCACTTTAAACGCCGAAATAGTTGGCCGTCAGGTGTCTCTGCTCTTGATGCTTTGAATGATTACATATGGCGGAAAAAAACGTCGTTTTAAGTGCAAATGTATATAAAACAAACAATAAATATTATGAAATATTAACTATATCCTATTGCGTCGAAAAATGATCGATGACTATAGGTTGTAATATCTCAATGATTTTTTTGAAATTAAATTGATTTTTTACGATCCCAGTCGTATATTGCAACTCTCTGAATTTGTATGAACGCTACGTTCTTCAGTATAAGTCGTTTTAAACAATTTTCTCCTTTTTTTCCGTAAACACTCCCTTTTAAGAAACAATATATTTGAGTAACAAATTCTTTTTCCATTATTAGAAGAAAAAAAATCTTTAAAAAAAAAGTGTTTTTTTTAGGAAAGTTCAATCTCACTTTTAGGCGACCTCATAGCGACAACCCAGAAAGGTACTTTTCGTTTTGTTGGCGGAATTTTGTTTGTAAAAACAAAAAATTTAGTGGAATAATTTTGCGGTCTTCTTTTTTTTATTAATTATCAAATGTCGCTTTCGTTTCATTATCTAAAACTAATTTTTTCCTTTAAATATTTGTTGCCACAATCTCAAATTTGATTTAAAAATCCTGCAGCAGAATTTTCTAAAAATTAAGGGGAGAAAAAAAACGACATTTCTCTTACAGATTTTTATAACGTCACAATTTAACAGCTGTAGGGTTTCCACAAAAATATTTTAAATAGTCGATGGTCGTCATTAAAGCCTCATTCTGAGCGGGTAGCCCTGTATACCATTCTACATTCCTTTACACAGTTTATGGGGAAGATATGTAAAGTTATATTTACAGTTTACAATGTGTGTACAATGTATGCAAATATTAAAATATATTTATTTAAATCTTGATTCAAATAATTCTAATCTTACATATATAAAATTACACGCAAAGTTCTTTTCTAAAGAGACAGATGGCAAAATTTAAGGTTGATCTCCTTTTAAAAAGTGACATTTTGGATTCACAACATTACCCCTTACAACTAAGTAGCAATGAGGGAGATAATTTCGGTTTTTTACTCTTAACTTGTTTAATTCTGACAATATCTCCATTTTTCTGCAGCATAAATGTGCAGGTCATCTTAAGTCACTAAAGGGTACCTTTGACAATCTGACATGACATTCTATGAATTAAGAATCAAGTGAAATTGCGTCTAAATCATTCAAATACAATAAAAGAAAAAATTAAGATTATCATGTCAAAAAATATTTCAATTCAATAATATTTTTATGTAAAAGACATTTAATAAAGCTTTGTTTTTTGGGACACCCTGTATCATTGTCTAGCGGGGTGATATTTGTGGGTCTTAAATAACTTTTACGAAATCTGGAAATAAAGAAAACAGGACAATACATGATTTCTTTTGTGGTTTTTATTTCAACTTTTAAAACTTATTTTCCGACCGAAGTTTGCTTCGTAATTTTATTCCTTGATCAAAAGTATTTTTAGAAAAAATACAATTTTTTATTTCGTAATAAAGAACCTCAAACGGCTGGACCAAATTGTCTGACATTTTTTAAGGGAACCCATGAAGACAGAAAACTACGGGACCCGAAATCAAATCGTCATTTATTTATAATTTACAAGCTTGGAAACCTAGCTTTACCTTGAAACTAAACTTTCTCTCTATATTGAGCTCTGCTTGAACATGTCTGTCGTTCTTCAGACTTTCCTAATCTAAATTTAAGCATTGCTGCTATATTGCTAAACTTTAATAAAGTTAAAAGTGAAAGAAATCTTTGACAACTAACTATTAAAAAATTTAACAAGAGATGGAATTTATAGAATTTGAGCCGCGGTTTAAATCTGCCAAAACCCGGTTTAAATTAAGCGCCGGCTTAAATCTTGAAACATTTAATACAATTTTAAGTGGAATAATAAACCATATTTGAGCCGCGGCTTAAATTTAAACCGCCGCTCAAATTCTTTAAATTTGGCCACAGACCAAAGATTTTATGTTTGATTTATCTAACTTTATGCTTGATTTATCTAACTTTTTGTTTGATTTATCTAACTTTTTGTTTGATTAATCTAACTTTTTGTTTGATTTATCTAACTTTTTGTTGGGTTTTCTACAATGATGTTCTAATAAAACTATACAATATTTTGATGTCATTATTTGATAGGTTCATATCTGCTATGGAAGAAGTGTGTGCCCGTTATGAGAAGCTGAATGAGACCAGAGGAGTATTTGATGAGCTGTTCGCAGGATACCAAAAGAGAATATATACGGTATGTTATATTTCTAAAAACCGGTTTTTGATCAGCTGTTCCATGGCTACCAGAATATATACATACATGCTACGTTATATTGTGATGTTCCTAAAAACCGATTTTTGATTAGTGTTCACTGGTTTTCTACAAAGAAAAACCGTTTTAAAAAAAGTTTAAGGATCAAAGTATGAAAAATTGCTTTGATTTCTATAACTTAGAAAACTTCAAAAAAACAACAACATTTATAGCCCTTGCTTCATAGTAATGAAGTACCCAAATATACTGAAATCATAAACAAAAAGATGGCTATTTCTATGGGCGCACGCGTTGTGACTAAATAACTAAGCTTTACTATTTTATAGAAAATTTGATAGAAATTTTTAAAAATAACCCCTGTCAAAATTATGAACAATTTGCCTTTCAGCATCATGTACTTGAACTGCGTAGCCTTGAACCGGAACCAGAAGAGGAAGTGACAGCATCAGCTCTTGTTGATGAAGGTAAGATTATTCAAGCAACCAGGCAAAATTTCCATTGTAGAAATGGTAAATTTAACCAAATGCAGCCTTAAGTCAGACCGCGTCAACCTAGTAGCAACAGCTAGCCTTGCCTACTATAGTTGGTGTACTGCAGGCGTAACATGAGTACATGAGTGTGCTACGGCTTTAAACAATGCCAACCGATTTCAAACTAATAAACAGAATGTTCAGAATTTCTTACAGATTTCTAACTTCCTGACAATCTATTCCTAACTTTGTTTTACAAACTAAATTTTAGTTTTTCAGTTTTTTGGAGACAAAGAAGAGAAGAATTATCATTTCGTTTATTTAGATAGAGAATTAACTCTTGAAGAAAAGCAGGATAAGATCAAGGCAGAGAGAGCTATTGACGAACCACTCAGGTTAGCTCTACCCCTATATCATTATGTATCATTAACACTCTGTCATGCATCCATAACACATTGGTAGATATCTCCAAAAAACTTTTATTATCCCTAATACACTGTTAGATATCCATAATTTACACTGAAATACAACCATAACCCACTTTTAGGTATCCCTTACGGAATGTTAGATTTCCCATGAACACACAGTTAGATATCTCTTATGCACTGTTATATAGCCCTAACACTCTGTTATACATCAATTACACATTACTACGTATCCCCACGCATTGGTAGATATCCCTATTACACTATTAGATATCCCTAACGCATGGCAAAATCATTATTAACCTAATGTTATGATCATAAATACAAGATATGGGTCTTATATTCCGCCAAATGTTAAAGTAGTAAAGTCAATATATGATCAGAGATTTTCATCTGGATAAAATAATATTCTTTAAATCCAAATATTGTCGAAGTTAAATTAGAATTAGATCTTGAGGAAAAAAGCCTGATTAAACGTCTTAAATTCATCCATTGTGATGAAAATAGGGCTGCAGGGATATTTGAAAAAGATGTTTTCATTTTAAAAACTTTACGTTTTCAGTTTTCATAAAAACAATGTTTGTAAGAATAATTTTGAAATCTTTGAAATCGATTTTTTTAGGATTGTTCTTTTACCTATTGGATTAGTGCTTCTTCTTGTTCTTTTTGGAGTTCTTACTTTCAAAACAAGAGCATGCTCACTCAAAACATGGTGCAAATAAGGAGGAGAAGGAGGAGAAGGAGGAGAAGGAGGAGAAGGAAGAGAAGGAGGAGAAGGAGGAGAAGGAGGAGAAGAAGGAAAAGGAGGAGAAGAAGGAGAAGGAAGGAGAAGGAGGAGAAGGGAAATGACCTGGAACTATATTGCTCAGGACTTGAATAATGTAATATTGTCAGCGCGGAATATTTCTGTAACATATTGTAGCTTATTTATTTTAGATCTTTCATGTTAATATTATAAAATAATAAATATAATATTTTGTAAAAATTGATTTCCCAGAAGGAGAATAAAGTGAGTCGAAAAAGGCGGGAAAATGATCTTTTCACGTAATTGTCTTGTCAGCTGATTTTTCTTGTCAGCTGCTTGTCTTGTCAGCTGATTTTTATTGTCAGCTGCTTGTCTTGTCAGCTGATTTTTATTGTCAGCTGCTTGTCTTGTCAGCTGATTTTTATTGTCAACTGATAGTCTTGCTAGCTGATTTACTGTTTGTCTTGTCAAGCGATTGTCTTGGCAGCTGACTGTCTAGTTAGCTGATTGTCTTGTCAGCTGATTGACTAGTTAGCTGATTGTCTTGTCAAGTGATTGTCTAGTTAGCTGATTGTGCTGATTGTCTTGTTGACTGGTGAGTATTGTTTCACGTGGTTGTATTGTCAGCAGATTGTCCATGATGATTGCATGTCTAAAGTTAGATGATTTTCTTTATCAAATAAATAAAAGAATGAATGAATGAAAGGATGAATATAAGGATGAATAAATGAATAAATGAATAAATAAATAGGTGAATAAAAGAATAAATGAAAGAATGAATAAACGAAAAAATGAATAAAAGAATAAATGAATAGATGAATAAATGAATAAATGAATAAATGCATAAATGAATAAACGCTTAAATGAATAAATGCTTAAATGAATAAACAAATAAATGAATAAATGGATAAATTAATTAATGAATAAATGAATTAATGAATAAATTAATTCATGAATAAATGAATTAATGAATAAATGAATAAATAAATAAAATGAAAGAATGAATGAATGAATAAAAAAATGAATAAATGAATGAATGAGTGAATTTTACCCCATGAAGTTTCTAGTCCTTTATAAACAGAATGAGAGGGCCCGCTAAACCTCGTTTTACTAAAAAAAAACATTTTTTGGAAAGTTTTTAAAATTTGTTTAAAAATGTTCATTAAACAAATTTGAAATATTGTAAGGAGAATCTATTAGTTTAAAAACAAAATAAATTTCATTATTTTCCATTATTAACAATAATAATAATAATAATGTTTCAATTTTCTCATGGTAATTTTAAATGACAATTAGAATAAAAGAATAATTTTTAATTGGACAAATTTACACGATATTTATTACAAATAGATATTTAATACATGCATGTAATATCATAACAAAATGTCTTTGATCCTGATCATTTATATTATAATTATCATTATTTTTTCTTCTTCTCATTACTGTCATGAAAATGATACATTTGAAAATATTTTTTCACTTTAAAATATTTTTAAGTGAAAAACTAAAATGCAGTTGAGAAAAGGATTTAGGTGGATGGATGAATTAACAATAAAAGGATGAATGAATGAATTTATTTGAAGAGGATGAATTAATTTGAAGAGGATGAATTAACAATAAAAGGATGAATTAATGAATGAATTAAAAGAGGATGAATTTATTTGAAGAGGATGAATTAACAATGAAAAGGATGAATTAATGAATTAAAAGACGATGAATTAACAATAAAAGGATGAATTAATGAATGAATGAATGAATGGATAGATAAATTGTCCTCTAATGGATAAAATGATTTTCTTTAGTTCTCTTTTACCTCCCAGTCAGAGGGATGGTCTTTATGTCTTATCAGTAATCGGAACTATTACCCTCCCTCCCCCCCTTCCACTCCCCCTCTTTATCCTCCCCCTTATCCTTTTAAACTTCCCCCCATAATCCCCTCTCCTGGGGCTCATTTCCCCCATGTTAAACTGGTTAAAGAGCAAATGGCTTTTCTTCTTATCCTCTGTAGAGATTAGACCATTCTACGGTTCAAAGATTTCCCCATCCTTTAACCTTTAAACCCTTCTAACCATCCAAACAACCTCCTCCACCCCTTCACCTTCTCTCTTTTTAATGTTAAAAATCATCATATTCATTTTTTGGTCTTTCTTTCTCACCTTGTCTTTGCCGGAACCATTATAAAGACTCCAACTTTTACTGGATCCTGATAAAAGGTAAGTTGAAGAATCTGAGCTGAAAACTTTAGAATGAGATATCCTTAATCCCGATCGCTTAATCTGAGTATCCAATGTACACACTTTTGATTTTCTTCTTAATCCTTTCCTTTTGATACCCCTGTATTGGATTAGGGCGAATAGGAGTACAGATAAATCAAAAACAATTTTTTCAAAATTAATCTTAATGAGATGAGACTCTCTCGTTAAATAGCGCGCAAAATTTCAAAATTTCCGGCTTCTTTTATGCCACCCTGATTGGTTGAATTTTATACACTTTTCAGGATACAAGCACAAGATTAGGTTAGTCTCGAGATTAAGAAAAAGAGAGGACCAATCATTGATCTCAATATCTACAACTCTAAAGTTTTTAGCTCACGTACTTAAATAATTCAATGTCGACTGTCGAAGATCTTAGATATTTGAAACGAGTAATTCTGTCAGATTTAATAATCTAAATTTGAAATATCAAAGGTTTACACATCAGCTTGCAGATATAAAGGGATTAAAAAATTTAGCGTGTGGCAAGGGCCTGATTGCTTTGTAACCAATTGTATTGGATTATGATTAATTTGCCGTTATTAAATGCAAAACCGGTTAAATTGACTATAAGCGTAATTTCAAGTGCAAAGATGACAATGCCAATTCACAACGGCACACTTAAACACCTTTGTCTGATCAGGTATGAATTATATACCAATACTTATATTTTTGATTAACTGATTTATTACTTATGGTTTCTTTAGTTAAAATTGCTTGCGCATTTCCGCTGCGGGAAAGCATATTGAAATGATCAGAATAAGACATTTTTCATGTTAGAAAAACGACAATATCTTATTCATTATTGGTCAGATAAAGGTTTTAAAGGTACTGTACTGTACATATGAATCTGTCCTTGCCACCTTAGCATTGAGGATTACTTGAAGTTACGCTTACAGTCCCTTTAATAACTCTCTTATTGTGGTTCTTTTGTATTAGAGAGGAATTTAAACATTCCCTCGTTATGAATTTGTCAGTCTCTTTCAGCCTGAAAGGGAGTTCAAAGTGTACAAATCATGTAAATGTTCACAAATTATATGCAGTAGAGTACATTAATACAGTATGTTCCAGGGCCCAAAAGGTTATATAGCGCAAGTATGTGAAGTACACCTGCAGTATGGAAACAGTACAACAAAATGGCAGTTTTACACTTTTTTTTCTAGTAAATTCCAATCTAATATATATTCTATTCTATTTGGTCGAATCTTTTTAAAAGTTTTTATCTGACCTTTTATGTTTAATCTGTTAACCTTATCTCAGATCTACTTCATGTCTCATGACAAATCTGAAATATACGAATAATTGAATGTGTATAATTCATTACAGCTTAAAAATAGAATACCAATCAGATATACAGGGTTACCCACAAAGAATAAAACACCCAAGAAGACTGTGAGAAGTTTATTTTTTACATTCATGTCTCCTATACAGCTGTAAACTTTTTTTCAAAATCTTTAAAAATTCGTTCTAAAGACTGAAAATTAGGCAGGCAACCATATTAAAATAGTTGTATTTAAAGAGTTTAAGATCTTTAAAAAAGTCTAACACAATTGTTGTCGGATAGGAACAAGATTCTCAATAATGAACAGATAGACAACAGAATAACCCTCAAATCATAACCGATAATGCAGAAAACTCTTTATTTCCTAAAAAAAATGAAATGTATAATGATAAATAAATTATTACAATGGTTTACGAATTTTATAATGAAAAGATTCTTACGATCTATTTAAGGATCTGTAGGTTAAAACCGTCGGGGAGTGCTAAGACGTTTTTATATAATAAAACTTCTGAAAATAATGACAATTAATTGTTAACGAAAGTCACTAATTCTTTATATGAAAATATTCTTTGCTTAACTTTTGAAATGGTTCACAATAATAAAAGTGTTTAGACTCCGTTGCCGGAGAACAAAGAAAAGCGGGGCTAAAACTGTTTGGTTTGGTGTCTCCGAGAGGGGATTTCAAGTTAAAGACGACATTACATGGATGGACGGGGGAGTCTTATAGTTAATGGTTGACAACTCCCCCTACCCATCACCTACATTAATCTATTATTAAGAATAAGAAGGAAGTTTAAAGGAAAAGTTTTCTTTAGGAAACAATGTTTTTTTATTTTGTTAAAAATTCTAAACTCTGGAAAAAGAATTTTGGATTTTAACGAAGTTTAGTTTAATATTAAGATTATAATTTTAATGGTTTTTGGACATTTCTTAGAAAAAAACATTTCATAGAAATGACATTTTATAGACAGGACATTTCATAGAGTGGAATTTCATAGATGAGACATTTTATAGAAGACATAACAAAGACGGGACATTTCTAAGAGAGAGCATTTCTAAGAGAGAACATTTCTAAGAGAGACATCTTAAAGAGAGGACATTTCTAAGAGAGGACAATTCAAAGAGAGGACAATTCAAAGAGAGGACAATTAAAGAGAGAACATTTTAGACAGGACATCTCATAGATAGACAATTTAAACATCAGCATCTCTATATTTATTAAAACGAAGATTTGTTCTAAATTTTTACAAAGATTAATATATTTATAAGTTTACAACCCATAGCTACCATAAAAATCCGTGCTTCTATAAAAGCTAATTTTGAAGTAAAGGTTTAACTTTTGAAGATTATTTCCATGATAAACGTATAATCAGTTTAAAGAACTGTCAATTTAATTTTTAGTGACCCTGCTTTTTAAACGTTTAATGACCGATTAGCCAATTATCACATTTAAAAGGAGTTTCGCACAGGCAGCATTGAATTACAAGACACAGTCGAGATCACGCGCGTAACTCCTTTGGGCCTCTGCCTCAGGGTATTGTGAACAAAAAAACCCAAAATCTTGAAAAGAAAACATCTAGTTTTCTATCTGTATTGTGTCTATGTGTACAACCTTATGTAATAAACTTTGAACTGTACGCTGTAAATTGTCAAGTTTATATTTTGAACCTTACGCTCTACATAGTACGAGTTTATGTATTGAACTGTACGTTGTACATAGTACACATACAGGGTGAGTAAAAAACGGGATTATCGATGGATAACATTTTCAAAATTTGTGTTTGCTTCGTATTTTAGACTTAAAAATTATAAAAATTGATAATAAAAGTTCTAAAATATTTATCTTTAACATTGAAAAAAAAACCGCGAAACCAAATTTTTTTTTTGAAAACTTTCTATTTGCTCCAAAATTGCATAAAAATTCATCGAAAATTGAATGAGATATAACAAAAAATTCGAAGGGAAAATCTGCAATTACAATAATATTGATGAATTTCTATGAAAATTTGGAAAAAATGAATGAACGCTTTCCCCCAATTTCCAAAAAATATTTTTTATTCTTTTCATCATATAATAAATATTTTATATATTTTAAGCCTAAAATCCGGAGCACACAATATATCGGGTACTGTGCAATGTAAAAGCATATAAAAAGAACTGTATTGTACAATGAANAAGTATTGAACTGTACTTGTACAATGAACACTGTACACGTATATATAATAAGTATTGAATTGTATTGTACAATGAACACTGTACATGTATATGTAATAATTATTGAACTGTATTGTAAAATAAACACTATACACGTATATGTAATAAGTATTGAACTGTATTGTACAATGAACGCTGTACACGTATATATAATAGGTATTGAACTGTACTGTACAATGAACACTGTACACGTATATATAATAAGTATTGAACTGTATTGTACAATGAACACTGTACATGTATATATAATAAGTATTGAACTGTATTGTACAATGAACACTGTACACATATATATATTAAGTATTGAACTGTATTGTACAATGAACAATGTACATGTATATGTAATAATTATTGAACTGTATTGTACAATAAACACTATACACATATATGTAATAAGTTCTGAACTGTATTAGTACAATGATCACTTTAAACGTATATATATTAAGTATTGAACTGTATTAGTATAATAAACACTATACACGTATTGTAATAAGTTTTGTACAATGAACACTGTACACGTAAATTTTATAGTATTGAACTGTATTGTACAATGAACACTGTACATGTATATATAATAAGTATTGAACTGTATTGTACAATGAACACTGTACACGTATATATATTAAGTATTGAACTGTATTGTACAATGAACACTGTACATGTATATATATTAAGTATTGAACTGTATTGTACAATGAACACTGTACATGTATATATAATAAGTATTGAACTGTATTGTACAATGAACACTGTACACGTATATATAATAAGTATTGAACTGTATTGTACAATGAACACTGTACA
>NW_019396460.1:109280-169481 GCF_000591075.1 Eurytemora carolleeae | reverse complement strand
TAATACTCGCTAACAAGCATATATTATAATGGCAGAAGTATCAAATATACGCAATACAGAATATGAAAATGTTTTATAAGCTGGGTAAGTGGATAGTATGCGAGAATTATAGTGTGTTCCAAAAAAAACTATAAACTATAAAACAAATTGTCAATTGTAAAAATATTTAAATGCTTGTTAATATTATGCCAACACGAAGACACTAAGATCAAATTTTTGGACAGCCTCAACTTTAAAGTCTTGCAAGGCTTTGGCCTTTGGTTTTACCTCTTTAACTCACTTATACTTTTTTGTAGCCCTAGACATATATACATTTCGAGTATGCAACGCATTTTTTCTAGCTAAGGTTTAAAAAGACTGCTCGATTTTTGCGTGAATAATGGTGTTCTTCAGAAAAATTATAGATAGATGAACGTACTATAATAGAATCATTCTGAGAAATAAAAAATTCAAAATCTCACATTTTTTCAGGCAGACCGAGAACCGAGAACAATCAATTTCTAAATTGGTTGTTAACGTTAACAAATGATTTAAACATTTGTCACAAAAATTTAAAAATTGTGTGTGAACAATTTTTTGTACCCCTGCCAGACATAACCTAGCTTGACACCCGGCAGAACCATACTGATTGTCCCACTGACAAAACCAAGTTAAGAGCAATCCCCTCCCCCATTTGCAAAATACTGTGAAACCCTAGTGAAAATTACCCAGCAAGAACGGGAGATGACCGAGGACATCTAAAATTGACTTTCAAGACACGGGATTAGGACGTCCTCAAGACTCCAAATTGGTCCTTCTAAGGTAATCATATTTAGACCGGAAAGACGCTCTTCAGGACGCTTTGTGACATTAACAAAACAGACTGACATTCGTGTAGCAAAAAGCATGTAAACATGATATTCTGTATACAGTATACTTTCAGTATGTTGTACATTATTTATGATTTAATGTTTTAAACTAAGACACAATGACTGCGTTTCAATTAAATACTTAACATGATTAGCTTAAATCATGCGACATACTTAAATTAAATATACTTTGTGATATCTATTTTCTCTAATCTTGTAAATATGTTTATAAAACTTTACTATGCGATAAATACGTAATATGATGGTATTAATCATGTAATATAGATAACATCTTAGGAATTGAAGCTATGTCAATTCCTGTTAACTTTGTGACATAAGCTTTTGAATAAAGTTAGTTGATTGAGACTCTGCTCTGATTATGGCATTAGAAGTAATTTGGTTTTCGTTGAAATATACAAACAAAGACTGTGCCTTGAGGTTTGGCTTTGTTCGATACGGCTTGTAAGAATAGCCAGGCTTGTGTCCTTGTGAGGCATTCAGAGCAGTAGATTGTACCCCTTGTTTGAGATCAACAGATAGCTTGTTGTATAGCTAAGGCTTTTGTCCTTGTGAGGCATTCAGAGCAGTAGATTGTACTCCTTGTTTGAGATTGACAGATGGCTTCTTGTATAGCTAGGCTTGTGTCATTTTGAGCGCTGAAACCCTGTGTTGATATATAACCAGGTTGGATCGCCCTATCATTTGGGATCTATATATATAGCTTGTTTGATAGCTACGCTTGTGCCCTGTCTGGCATTCAGACCCTGGGATTCAATCCTGCTTGAACACTGTATTAGTAGCGAGATTTTAATAGCTACGCTTGTGTCCCTGTGTGTCATTTATAGCCTGGGATTCGGTTCTGGTTGAGTTTGATAGAAGACGGATTGTACCTGGAAACACGTTTCGAGAGCTTGTTATGGAGTAGGTGTTTACTACATTCATTGCTTATAAAAATTGTCGATACTCTTCTAAAAACTTATGGAATTTTGTTGATATTTTTGCGGGTTTCCTTAAAATCCGGGGAAATTGCAATAAAACTTCTGAAGGATTAAAATCCTTTTCTTAATTTTTTTTCTTTACTTTTCCTTTCGTTCTTCTTTCTTCTCTCTTACTTTCTAATTCCGTCGTTGTTTCTTCGTTCTTTAGTTTTCTTTAATTCTTTTAATCTTATCCTTCATTTTTTTATTCTGGAATCTTATTGTTATAATATTTTAACATAATTCTTTGTTTAGTCTGCAGTGATAACCAGAACACTCTGTAATAGGAATACAGAGTTTAGACTCCAGATATGACTTAAATTAGTCCATGAACATTGGACACAGCAATTGTGCAGTGTAAACTGAGGCTTAATGAACAAAAATTAAACGGTTGAGTAATTACTAGCTGAAGGGCCCGGCGTTGCCCATGGAAAATTTTTTGAAAAAGAATAAAAATATGAAAAAAAATTTGAAAAATAAAATTCAGAATTTTTTTTAAGCTTATTACAACCCCTGGCCACCCATGAGTGTCCACAAAAAATTTCAACCCAATCGGTTCAGCCGTTTGGCCGGCTGTACGCAACATATACATATATATACGAATGTCTTTTTTTATTATATAGATTATTTAAGCAGAAGAGAAGATAAGTTTTAGTAGCTAATTTTAGTCGACAGAAATGGAGAGCAGGGAAGAGCAGTCAGACTGTAGCAGCCAGAGCAGGGTCGGTCCTAGGGTTAGGTCATCATTTCGTATATCCTGGATTCCCTGGATCTTAAGATGGAACTGATGCCATCACAATTATCAGTCTTATCTATATCGTTAAATAGCAATTACAATTACAAAAACACGGTACAGGGTCTTTCACAATACATTACCGACAATAATGTATTTCCTTGCTGTTAACTTGATTTAATGTTAAATTTCATTAATACTAAAATGTAATAAAGGTTTAACCGAAAAAATCGGTCAACTTGGGTTCAAGTCTGAATATAGATACGGAGAAATTCGTTTGTTGGTTAAAGCTATTTTTATCTGTGTCTTGCTTAAAATTTTAGAAAATGAATATAAATTAATAAATTAATAATTAATTAATAAATTAAATAGTATCCAATAAGTGTTTCGGTAAACTTTTTGCTTTGTAACAACATCAAACACACTTAAGTATTGCTAAAAAGTGGTCTTTCTATTTCAGAGATTTCTGGGTATTACTGTATCTGCACAAACATAATTTAAACTATCTAGAAAGTTATTTGAGACTGTTCACTTTCAACTTTTTATTTTTCAGATTAAAGAGGGCTCTGCTAAAATTCGAAAAATTTACATTTAAAAGAACAGAGGCCGAATTTAAAGAACTTGTGCAGGGATGTTAACGTTTTCATTTTTTTGAAAACGAAACGATCGTTTTTAAAAACGATCGCTTTTTTTAAAAAGTTCGTTTTTTAAAAATGGTCGTTTTTAAAACGATCGTTTTTCAACACGCTCTTTTTTCAAAAATATCGATTTTCAAACGATCGTTTTTATAAAATTCGTCGTTTCGTTAACGATCGTTAACGAAGGGCATCTGTACTTATCATTGAGTAGTTTTTAAGAAAATATCAAGAAGTTTTAACTCCCCCAAAACTGTTAAACTTCATGTAGAACGACATTCAATAAAGTTGAATGTAATTTTTTTTCCAAAAACGACCGTTTTTATAAAGTTTGTCGTTTCGTTAACGATCGTTAACGACGACCCTTCGTTAACGATCGTTAACATAATTGTCAATAAAAATCTTTTTCAAAAACGATCGTTTTTTTTAAAAATCAATCGTATAAAAACGGTTGCAAATCGTTTTAATAAAAGAGATCGTTTTCAGAAACGATCGTTATTCGTTTTCAAAGTTCAAAACGAGTGGGTCGTTTTTAAAAACGATAGTTTTTTCCTAAAACGATTAACAACCCTACTTGTGCTGCGACTTAAATTTGGGCCGCGGCTGAACCTTGATTGGTTTCATTTAAAATTGTATTAGATTTTTGAAGATTTAAGCCGGCGATCAATTGAAACCTGTTTTTGGGGGATTTGAGACGCGACTTAAATTTATTAAATCGGACACTGAAAGAGTAAATTCAAGTGACTCTCCAAAGTCCAAATGTCCAATTTTTAAAACGGTACATTGATCATTTCAACGGTAAAGTACTTAGTCTGTGTATTTCTAAAATTGCGAAAAAATTCCGTACAGCGTGAACGGTTAACATAACGTATTATCTATGTCGAGTGTAAAAAAAAAATTTTTATATTTATTTTCTACTCCTTCTAGAAAGTAAAAAATCTGTTTAAATAAAAAACAGGTTGCAAACCAAGTGGTTTAACAATTACAAGTGTTCTGCAGCTTTATAATGATAAGTCATGAATCCTAAATTAGTTGACTGATTATACTATTGACTAATTGACTGATTATACTATTGATTAGTTGACTGATTATACTATTGACTAATTGACTGATTATACTATTGACTAATTGACTGATTAGATTATAGGGTACTTTTGTGAATTGTACAGCCCACTCTACAGATGGAGGGACACTTGAAATTACGAAGGTGTTTAAAAGTGAAAATTTGTAACATTCAGACTCAAGACATCTGAAGGAATGAAGCTCTACACTCAAATCCTAAATATAATTAAGTATGATTAACACTTTAGTAAACAAATTTTAATTTTGATTTATTTGTTAGAAATTACGATGTGTAAGATAACTATATTTATATGTAAACTCTTGCCATATGTAACTTTAAACATACAATTCTAATAATATCTATGCAATTTTAAACATAATGCAATTTTGCACAAAAAGAATAGAGTCTTTGCCACAAACCAACATTTTCTCATCTATGAATATACTTTGCTTATCTTTCTGGGTGTCTATTTGTTTGTTTGTCTGTGTGTATCCAATAAACTACAAAACAGCTGAACCGATAGGGCCCAAATTTAGTGTGGGGCCTGGCATGACTCCAGGGAAGGTTTATGGATGCTCTTAATTACAAAAAGTTGTCTCCAAAAGCTTGTTTTATACTGTACAACGAGAAGAAAGAGCCACAATTAAAAGTTAAAAGATAGGATGGGCCCGAATTGCCATAAAAGCCTAGTTCTTGTAGAAATGTGAAAAACGGGTCTTCCCCCCAAAAATCCAATTTTCCAATTTGTGCAGCCATAGGATGGTTTAAACCTTTGATATTTCAAACGTATACATATAGATTTTTTGATCTAAACTTGAAGTTTAAAATATCTTAGGTCTACGACATGGGGTGGCAAAGGTATAGAAATAAGAAAATTAGAGTTTGTGGCAAAAATCTCAATAACACAATAATCCAGCCAGTCTATATTTGCGCATAAAACATGCTGGGTCTACAATTCACTGGGTACACTAGACAGGACGGTAACAGTAAATTCATGTACGGGCTTAATCTGGTTAAATTGAAAATGCGGTCTTCGTCTGCAGTGTTTTATTTAATGTTTAACCGAGCCTCCTATAGTTGTTTCAGGCATTTCCTCAGTCATTTCTCCTCATCTCTGTTCTGAAACCTAAAACCGAGTCCACGATTTAAAAGCAATTAGATGCCCCAGTCAGAATATATATAGAAATATATATTCTGATGAGAATATATATATATTCTCATCAAAATATATATATATTCTGATGAGATTATATATATATTCTGATTAGAATATATACATATTCTGAGGAGAATATATATATATATATATATAAGATTACTAGGTGATATAAAGATTGTGAATCCCTAAAATCCAGGATGAAGGTTGTACCATGTTATCGAAGGGGTTCAGTTTTAGATTCATGAAGTAGTCTTTTACCGTATTTTTTCTGCTCTCTGCTTTATTTTAGCATAATATAAGAGTAAGACTGGGAGCCTAAGCAGAGGTTCAGTTTACCACTGAAAATATCAGGCAATCAGGCACTACGCCTACGATCGTTTCGTTATGATAACGACCACAAAAAATCGAAAACGAAACGATCGTTTTTAAAAACGATCGTTTTTTAAAAAGTTCGTTTTTTTAAAATGGTCGTTTTTAAAACGATCGTTTTTCAAAACGATCGTTTTTATAAAATTCGTCGTTTTGTTAACGATCGTTAACGACGGACCTTCGTTAACGATCGTTAACGACAACCTTCGTTAATGCTCGTTAACGGCGACCCTTCGTTAACGATCGTTAACGACGGCCCTTCGTTAACGATCGTTAACGACAACCTTCGTTAATGCTCGTTAACGGCGACCCTTCGTTAACGATCGTTAACGACGACCCTTCGTTAACGATCGTTAACGACGACCCTTCGTTAACGATCGTTAACGACGACCCTTCGTTAACGACGACCCTTCGTTAACGATCGTTAACATAATTGTCAATAAAAAAAAATTTCAAAAACGATCGTTTTTTCAAAAACGATCGTTTTTTTAAAAACAATCGTATAAAAAACGATCGCAAATCGTTTTAATAAAAACGATCGTTTTCAAAAACGATCGCTATTCGTTTTCTAAAAGTTCATAACGAGTGGGTCGTTTTTAAAAACGATCGTTTTTTTCTGAAAACGAAACGATCGTTTTTGAAAACGAAACAAAAAACGATCGTTTAACGATCGTTTAACGATCGTTTACAAAAACAATTAACAACCCTAATTACGCCTCATAACTTTGTTTTAGGTCTTAACTCATGGATTTTAAAGAAAAGTCAGACATTGGATAGCCGCAGTCTAATACTTTTGAAGGGAAAAGAGGTCTTATCCCCCCCCCTCCAAGTAAACTGAGTTGACCCTCTTTAAAGCTAGATAAGATTTCACCTAAGTTAATTTCAGGATGTGCTGCTGCAAGATTCCTCAAGAAGATGCAGAAGTTCTGAATTGTTTTGAGATATTTTTAATTTGTATAATTATTGATATGTATAACAAAAAACAGTCATGGATTATTTTGCGACGCATTCATATTATAGTTAATATTTCATAACATTTTTGATTTGTTTTTGGAAATAATATTCCGCTCGCGCTGGATTTTTTGAACATTCCTGAAAAATGTGAAAATGTCGTCTTAATTATCAAAAATCCTCGAAACAGGAATAAATGTTTTCAAAATTAAGTATCAGATCATAAAAAAAAATAAAATGAAGTTACAACTCGGATCGTAAAAAATCAATTTAATTTCAAACAAATCATTCAGATGTTCCAACCTACGTTTTTTTTCGACGCATTCGGATATAGTTAATAGTTCATATTTTTTTTTGTGCTTGAAACAACGTTTTATCCGCCATGTGTAATCATTCAAAGCATCGAGAGCAGAGACACCTGGCTGCCAACTATTTCGGCGTAGTTTGATAATGCATTGTATACAAAACAAATAAAAAATATTATTAAAAATTAACTAAATATGAATGCGTCGAAAAATTATTGGTTGTAATATCTGAATGCTCTGTTTGGAATTAAACTGATTTTTTTACGATCCGAGTTGAATGTTGCTACTTTCTGAATTTGTAAAGACGCTGCGTTCTTCAGCATGAGTCTTTTCTCCTTTTAGATGCAAGAGATAAAAGTAAGATTAGTAGCGATCAAAAGCGCTTATTTTTCGCCGTAAGCCTATACCCTCTTTCATTTTTCGCGAACACTTCCTTTAAAAAGACTATTAAGGTAAAATGAAAGGGGGACTAGACTAAAGCCTAAACAGTTTATGGGGTTGATCGTAACGCTAAATGTAAATATAAATTTTTAAATTTATATTTACATTTTTTTAGTTGACTCGACTCAACTTGCAAATGGTTATGATGTAAAAACAAACGAAAAATATAAAATTCTTCCCATATTTTACATTTCTAGGACTGGAAGTTCAATTATTTAATACATCCAAAGTATGCAAAATTGAATATTCCTTACAGATTCCTTTTAATTTCAAGTGACCCTCCATTTTAAAAGTACAATGCCTAATTCACAACGGTACCCTGTATATGTATATCAGAAACAAAAGAAAATCCATTTGTCATTATCTGAAATATTATCAAAATATATTCAGTAGAAAAACATGAAAGATATACTTTGCAAAATTAAAGTAAAATTACACTATTTGTGTTTAAATTAAATGTCTCTGATAGAATTTCATAAAAATTTGATAGAAACCCATAAAACTTTGATAGAATTTTTAAAACTTTGATGAATCTCACACGATTTGATTTAATCACAAAAACTTTGATATAATCTCATATGATTTTGATATAATCTCAACAACTTTAATCTTTGAAAAAATCACACAATAGTTAAAAAGATTTTCATAAAATTCTAATAAAATTTCATAAAGATGTGTTAGACTCTAATACAACTTTTAGAAATGACTATCACAATGCTATCATGAAGAACAGAAAGGATTTTAAAGTGTTACATATGTAATATAAAACCCTATTTTGTTTCTATCTTTGTCACTGCAAACTAACCAGGAGGCGAAGGTCAAATTCAATTGACATTGTTGTTACGACTTTGTGACTCCGTTGCTCCTCTAGTTCTGATTTTAAGCGCAAGTATAAGAAAAGCAAATTTACTTGATTACATATCATGAATTCAAAACCTTTTTGCTCTTCTCAATAACTCTTCAAAAAGATGAGTTATGATGAAAAACATAAAAGATTTGAATCGCAAGTGCATTTTACTTTAGTTTGACGTGTTGTACCCCTGAAACATTATTATTTTTAGTACTCGACCCCAGTTGCGGTCAACTTATTTACCTGCACCTTTTTATATCTAAATATTGACAGTTCAACACAGACTCTTGTTATTATGTCAATTAAACCTGGCAAACTTTAAATCCTGGACTGAACTGACTTAAATTATGACGTTACTAGATCAATAAACATTAATTCACAGCAGATGTGCAGTTTAATTTGACCCATTAAACTTTGCATTGCATTTTTTGCATTCAAGCTACAGGGTTACTCACAAAGGATGAGACTTCATAGATGACTTTTTAATCCGTTTTCTTGCATTGAAGGTTTTATTCCATGTAGATCAAAACTAGCATATTTCTTTGCTTGATCATTTAGTAAACCATCAAAATACTCAACTAAATGCAGAAACCAAAGATCAAGCTTGAAATCGTCATATTCTTAGATGTTTGGTTTCAGTCTAGTCCTTTGTGGGTACCTTGTATACTATATACTTTATAACCGAATTAAATAGTCATAAAAATGCTTAAGTGTAGTTTTATAGGGCTCACAGTATCTCTAAGAGAATTGGCATTTCCCATTCTATGTTGTGCGCACATGCCCCGTAAAATTCCAAAATAGAGAGAGGGGGATTGAATTTTGTAGATCCAGAAAAATAATATCTGTGGGATGCCTGCGTAGAGACTGGCAGCTGGTGGGGTCTTAAATGTAAGATATGTGGCCTTAGCGCTTGGCCCACTTTGCCTGTCCTAGCCGCACCGCTTGGCCTAGAAAGTGTCATAACTTAACCTAACCCGTGGCCACAGCGCTCGGCCCCCTAGCCTGCCCTAGCTTCAGCGCTCGGCACAGAAAGTGTGTTAACCTAACCTAACGCTAAATAAATACTAATTTAATTATTTTTCAGGATCTACAAAATTCAATCCCCCTCTCTCTGTTTTGTAATTTTACGGGGCATATGCGCACAACATAGAATGACAAATTTCAAGAGAATTGTCCTTTGAGTATAAAGCAAATTAAATTGAACATATAAAATAAGAGACGGATGTGTCATTCTGTTCTTTATTTGATTAATAAATGTCGCTAAAGATTTTTAGAATTTATTCAGTCCATTTTCCTACAATGTGAACCCTAAAACTGTAGAATAGGAAGGCGACTTTTAGCCTCAGGTTATGACTTTTTATAGACTAATAAACAAGAAAAATTGTGCAGTCTACAGTCTGAACAAGATTTTGATAAAACTACAGTGATAACCAGAAAATTCTGGAATAGAAAGTCGGCTTTTAGACTCAAGTTATGACTTTTAATAGTCCAATGAACATGAGGCACAGCAATTGTGCAGTGTAAACAGACCCATTTCACTTAATTAGGGATTTAAGAACTTACAAGTGAGGCTTTTTACTTTGTAACAACATTAAATTCACTTCAGTATTGCATTATGTCGTCTTCATATTCTACAGTTTTCTGGTTATCACGGTATTTCACAACTTTATTAAATTTACGTATTAAATTGATAATGTCGTCTTCATACTGCACAGTTTTGTGGTTCTGACTGTACATTCATAGTATCCTACAGCTCTTAACTGCTACTCTCTTATTCTAATCTTCTAATATACCATTATAAGAATGTATCTCATAAAGAACCCATAATTCAACCTTTAAATAGTTGTATCCAAAAAGTTTAAGGTCATGAAAAAACAAACTGTACAGGGGCTAATTTGTCCAGGGGGGGCTTAACATTTTTTCTTAACAGGGGGGGCTCAGCAGCCGTTGGGGCCTTAAAACCCCCTGAAATCCATAGATTTCCCTGGTCTAGGGGGGGCTGGGCCCCCCTAGCCCCCCCCCTGAATACGCCTCTGACCCTGTACAAAACAGGAAACCATATCATTATCCAAAGACAGATATGCAACAAGAAAATATGATGAGGGGAATATTTTATTAAAGGGAGTGACCGGCTATGTAAGGTAATTGAACTGAATATGCAGTTTTGTGGAAAACTTCTTTCGGATTCATTTGAGACATATTAAACTTTTTAAAGATCTGTAAATCCTGAGTTTAAGCGCAAATTCGATGTTCAAAACTCCTACTTTGGGGGTGGATTCAGAATTAGTTTTTTTAATTATTAAATAACGACAACGAAAAATAAAGTAAAAATCATACAGTAATCTAATTAGATGGTTAGGAACATATTTCTCAAAAGAGATTTGTCAATAAATCAATGCTAAAATCGATTATTTCGTTTTCATCATTTTATTGAATTTCTTATCTTCTTTAAATTCATTTGCAGATTTCTTCAAATTCTTCAAATGTCGTCTTTTCAATAATAATTCTAGAAAATCTGCGAAAGTCTTTGTAAATAATGAGAAACCAGAATAATGAGAAAATAGAAACTAAGAATTGAACAAGATTACTTATTTTCGATGATAAGATTAATTTTTATTTTCTCAACATGTTCCTATACATGACGTCTGTAGTTCATTGCAGAACTTTTTACATTTTATGTCGTCGTTATTTAATAATTAAAAAAAAATAATTCTGAAAACGTATCCACCCCCAAAGTAGGAGTTTTGAACGACGAATTTGCACTCAACCTCAGGATTTACAGATCTCTAAAAAGTTTAATATGTCTTAAATGAATCCGAAAGAAGTTTTCCACAACACTGCATACTCAGTTCAACTACCTTACATAGCCGGTCACTCCCTTTAAAAGTTCATGTGTTTGACCAATTAAACATTAAACAAAGTGTTCAAAATAATTGAGGTCAATTGGGAAAATTTAAAGCAGTGTCCGCCGGAAATCCAATCATAGTCAAGAATGTCAAGATTTCCACAGTTATATATGTAGAGGCTGTTATTATCAAGGAGACGATGGACAAGGTTCTGTCGAGCTTGGTGACGGAGGCAGTGGAGTTGGAGATCATCGTAAAGAGCGAGGCTACGGAGAGGAGATGAATTCAGAAACCCAGGAGAAGGATAAAATCAAGAGGACAGATTCGCTGAGCAAGTGAGATTGAAAACAGGAAAATGTAAAAACAGGAGCTATTAAACCATGGTTAAAATAAATAAAAAAATATGTCTGAGAAAGATATCAGATTTTAATATTTCATTCAAATGAAATTTTCGCCTGCGTCACGCTTTAGTGAGGATATATTTCTCAGATAAAAATTTTCAGTGTTTCAAATTACTGTTGAGATTTTCTCTAAACATTATCAAATTCTCGGTAATTTCTTAGAACCAAGGATATTTGNACTTACTGCTCATGAACTAATCAGTTTAGTATTATCTAATATCTTTATAGAGGAGACAGCCTAGAGTTAAGCCTGGAGTTAAGCCTGGAGTTAAGCCTGGAGTTAAGCCTGGAGTTAAGCCTAGAGTTAATCCTGGAGTTAAGCCTGGTTGATCTGGAAAACAAGTAAGACCTGGATAAATTGTTATGGAGTAGATACTTGCTACAGATCTAAATAGAGATTTATAAAAGGAAAAATATGGATAATTGGATTCAGTTTACTTATGCAAGTTTTTAGAAAATCTGCACAAAAACATTTTTTTCTGATAAATCTAAATGAACTGAACATTATTTTGTTGATTGTATGTTTAAAGATGTATGTTTGACACAAGTGTGTTTAATATCAAAACAGAAGGTCCCGTCAAATTAAAGTTAATTCCACGTTAGATTTAAATCATGTTTTTTACAAGGGTACCGTTGTGAATCCGGGATGTCCCACTTTGAACGGAAGGTTATTTTTAATTACGTTTACAGTCCCTTAAAGGGAGTGTTCGCGAAAAATGAAAGGGGGTAAAGGCTTAATGCGATAAAAAAGTGCTTTTGATCGCTTCTAATCTTACTTCTATCTGTTGCGTCTATAAGGAAAAAATTGTTAAAATCGACTAATACCGAAAAACGTAGTGTCCATACAAATTCAGAAAGATGCAACATACGACTTAGACCGTAAAAAAATCTATTTAATTTCAAACAAATCATTCAGATATTACACCCTATGGTCATCGATTATCTTTCGCCACATTTGTATATAGTTGATTTTTCAAAATATGTTTTGATTATATTTTTTAAAATAACATTTAGCTTCCAACTTGTTTTCGAACATTCCAGGAAAATATGAAAATGTCGTTTTCATTACCAAAAATCCTCGAAACAGGAATAAATGTTTTTATAAGTAACTCTCAGATCATACAATTAAAACATATTATTGTTTCCTGTCTTCCCAGAGCTCTCTATGTTGCTGTTTCCTATTTCCCACATTTTGTCCGCTCTCTTGCAGCTGTTTTTATCATCTCAAAAGTATTGACATATGCAGTTTTTAACTCATGTCTATCAGGCACTAGCTATCGGTCTAATACTGCCTTAACATCTCCCTTCTGTTTTTTTTCCTTAGGCATAAAAAACAAACATGTTTCCTTCAACTCTGCATCATACAAACCCTTGAGCATTTTGTCCTTAAATTTAACCAGGCTTCTCTTGTTTGGAGCATATGCTTGCAACTATAACTCCAAGATCAACTAGGATTAACTCTCCTATTCTAAATGCCACATTATCCCCGGATCTAAAGGACACACAGTCCAAATCTCAACTCGTAAAATTCAACAAGGACCAAAACTATTTTTCAAGCTATATTCGATTCAATTGCCAATTATCAAGGCAAGATCTACACTCGTGTGTTTCAACGAGAACCAAAGCTTAATGCAAGCTTACTTTGAGGTGGATCTGATCAATATCTTGGGGTCTCCAATGAAAATTCAGGAGTCTCCAGTAAAATCTGGGGTCTCAGATTAAAAGATAAGGGTCTCCAAAGTGGGGTCTCCAATGAAAAGATTGGGGTCTCTAATGAAAAGATTGGGGTCTCCAATGGATAAGATTGGGGTCTCCAATACAAAGATTGGGGTCTCCAATACAAAGATTGGGGTCTCCAATGAAAAGATTGGGGTCTCCAATGAAAAGATTAGGGTCTCCAATAAAAAGATTGTGGTCTCCAACGAAAATCTAGGGATCTTCAATTAAAACCTTGGGATCTCCAATGAAAATTGGGTGGTCTCCGATGAAAACATTGGGGTCTCCGATGAAAGGATTGGGGTCTGCGATAAAAATCTGGGGGTCTTCGATGAGACATCCGTGGGGATCTAGTCTCCCACATTGGCCTTTTTAATAATAATGAAAAACGGAAATTTACAGGACATAAACACGTAATTCCTATTGCTACTTTAAACCTAAACAATGCTGAAATTTAAAATAAACATTAAAATTTTGCCTGGTCCGTTTTAAAAGCAATTTTTCTAAAAAAAACTTTTTAATTTTTATTATCAATTGACAAAACTAACTCTTTGGTATACATTATTCATAATTATGTTTTTATATACTAGACGTTTAGGGCGCTCTGCGCCCTCTTTCCTGTAAATAACTTTAGCTTTTAACTGTTGTTTAAAAAAATTGTCAAATTTTGGCGGATTTTGCTTTTGGAATTGGCGATTTTTAAAACAAAACAACTATTTTTTTCAATTTTGATGTTCCATAAACTCCCTGGGGTCTTGTGAGGTAACACAAATAATAGAGCACGATCCGTTCAGTCAATTATCAGCAATACAAACAAACAAAGAAAAAGTCAAGCAAAGAATATTTATTTATATATATAAAGATGTAATCTCTGTTTGTTTGTCTATTTGATAGGATGTCCGATAATAACACTGAAACCCCTTGACCGATTTGCCTCAAATTTTGATTGAACCAAAAAATAACATTTATATGCACGAAAACTTTATAATTCGCCAAAAATTCATATAGAAAGAAAAAAATGTTATTCTTATAATATATGTATATTGTATATATATTCATACAAACCCTTGAGCATTTTGTCCTTAAATTTAACCAGGCTTCTCTTGTTTGGAGCATATGCTTGCAACTATAACTCTTCTTTGGCACAATATTCTTGTTGTATTTAACAATGTTTGTTGTATTTAATAATGTTTTTCGTTGTATTTACAATGTTTGTTGTTGTATTTACAATGTTTGTTGTTGTATTGAACAATGTTTTTTGTTGTATTTAACAATGCTTTTTGTTGTATTTAACAATGCTTTTTGTTGTATTTAACATTTTTTTTGTTGTATTTAACATTGTTTATTGTTGTATTTAACAATGTTTCTTGTTGTATTTAACATTGTTTCTTGTTGTATTTAACCTTGTTTTTTGTTGTATTTAACAATGTTTTTGTTGTATTTACAATGTTTGTTGTTGTATTTAACAATGTTTTTGTTGTATTTAACAATGTTTTTGTTGTATTTAACAATGTTTTTGTTGCATTTAACAATGTTTTTTGTTTTTACGAAATGAAAACTGGAAATTTTACGGTTTCCATTCCGTAAACCGCAAAAGTTTCGGATTACGTCACGTAAACCGTAAACATTCCGGTTTCCATTTGATCCGGAATTTTCCTGGAATTCCGGTTTACGCAACAAATTTCCGGATTTTTCGGTTGCTCTTTTTTGATTAATTTTTTATATTTGAGATATGGACCTAATTTTAACGTCATTTAATAGGTAATTAATAAGGCTTTATTTGTTTGTTCAAAAAATAATCGATAAATTTATTTTAATTGTTGATATTTCAGGAGCGAAATAATTTAATGATTATTAACGTTATTGGTTTAGTACAGCAAACTTGCTTGGGGACCCTAACGTGCTGACAGTACTTACGTTGTTGTCACAAAACAAGAAAAGGGACATTTTAGAATTTGCAGGGGGAACTTTATCATTGTCAGGGACAATTTTTTTTCTCAGAAATATACAGTGCTCCCCAAAATAAAATGGTAAATAAAGACAACTATTCGTAAATATACAGTGCTTCCCATAATTATATGGTAAATGAAGACAACTTCTCATAATTATACAGTGCTGTCCAAAATAACAAAATAAAATGGTGAATAAAGTCGACTTTTCAAATTTGCAGTGCTCCCTAAAATAAAATGAGGCAAATCGGTCCGGGGTTCAATGGCTCCGATCAAACCAGAGAAAAGAGAGTTGCAAAGATAAGTTAAGGACTAAAACTTTCCTGTAGGTGGTTTGTTGCAGTGTGCAAGGTTTTATAATAAGTCAGGTTACTCTCGATGCGATCCAATGTACGGAAAATGTCGTCTCCTATAATAGATAAATATCAAATCTTAATCGTAATAAAATCTATCTTAGGAGACGACCTGTTCCGTACATTGGATCGCATCGAGACTCGAGAGTAACCTTGCACACAACCAACCACCTTCATCGAGAGTAACCAACCTTATTATACAACCCTGACCAATAAGCTGAAGTCTACTTGCATAAATATTTAAGGTTCCTTGAAGATCAAAACAAAACAAAGCAAATTTCTGTCATTAAAGCTAATGCTATTGTCTTTCTTCCATAAATACATTTCTGAAAGTGTTTATTAAAACAAAATATAGATATACATTAAAAATTATTTAATATTTTCAATCTTACATAAATAAAAAACATTCAATTATTTGAAAAATTTTATTTAATTTAGTTTTATTTTATTTAAAGGGACTCCATTTGTATTGTGACACGTCCTATTCAAATCAATACCTGTTAAAGGGAGAGACTGACTAGACATTGTAGTTGAGCTGAGAGTGCAGTATTGTAGAGAAATTTTTCAGGATTCATTTTTGACCTATGAGACGTTTATACGCTGTATAATTGTTCAGCAAGGGTGAAAATTCAATCATAAAAATCCTCCTGGATTGAACAACCAGCCAGGTAGGTGTGGCAGCCACAACCTTCCCGACTGGTTGTGGTACGGCATGCCTGCCTAGCAGATTGTGCAGTGGCAGGTTTGCCCAGCGGAGGATTTTAAATATTTACTTTGCGCTCTTGCTGAATAGTTATACACCGTAAAAACGTTTCATAGGTCTCAAATACTTCACTCTCAGCTAAACTACCGTGCCAGGCAGTCTCTCCCTTTACACCCTTGTCTGATTAAGAAAGACGAAATATAAAAAAGGTTCAGTTAAAATAACACCTACGGTCCCTTTAAATAAAAGATCTTAATTTGCTTATGTTAAAACGATCTTGTAAATAAACATTCAAGAAAATTATATCAAGATTTAAATCATTGAAGATTTTTTTCGAACATATAAACAGGTTGGTAGACAGCTTGTTCATCAGCAGCCGGTCTATAATTTCCTAAAAAAAATCTGAAAAAATCTAAACTTTTCTTCATTTTCGACTGAATTGATAAATAGATATCTCTTGCTAAAATGAATTGATAAATAGATATCTCTTGATAAAATGAATTGATAAATAGATATCTCTTGATAAAATGAATTGATAAATAGATATCTCTTGATAAAATGAATTGATAAATAGATATCTCTTAATAAAATGAATTGATAAATAGATATCTCTTGATAAAATGAATTGATAAATAGATATCTCTTGATAAAATGAATTGACAAATAGATATCTCTTGATAAAATGAATTGATGAATAGATATCTCTGAATAAAATGAACTGATGAATAAATGTCTCTGAAAAAAATGAATTAATGAATAAATATCTCTGAATAAAATGAATTAATGAATAAATATCTCTGAATAAAATGAATAGATGAATAGAATTCTCAAAATAGAATGAATGGAATAGAATAAAATGTATTGGTAATTATTGATTACTAGTCTCTTTATAAATGTTTTACATAAATAAATATATAATATATATACATATGTACATATATTGCTAAAATAAATTAAAAGAGTACCTGCTGATGTCCAAAACAGTTTCCAGTTGGTCACTAAGTAAGGGTAAAGAATCGGTCCATATACCCTAAGGGGGAAAAATAATATCAGGTTCATTATTTTAAATAAAAAGACTCAGAAACTGTCTAGGTAACATATTTGAACCGAGAGTGCAGGATTATAAAGAAGAAAAATTAGGATTCATTTGATAACACTAAGACATGAATCATTTTCTTAGTAAAATTTTTGCAATTATGTGGCGGAAGATGATTCGTAGGATTCCTGGAGAGCTGTACGTGGTGGAGAGAATATAAGATAGCTTCATCCCTTGTTCTCGCTAAGAATATATAGATTTTTTAAGTTGTTTAATAAATTAAAGACATTGAAACTTATCCTTATTGAGCGTAGCTAAACTGGTGACCCCCCCCCCCCCAAGTTTGTTTTTCCCTACAGTTTGCGACGAATATTCTGTTATAGAGACTTTTTCTAGCTACACCCTCAAGTGACAATGCCCAAGGACAGTGATAATGTCCCGGCTGAGTTAAGTTCCTTAGACCTTCTTTACAACGATGACATCAAAGTTCTTGCGTTTTAGCCTGATTTAGATAAAAGTTGACTTTTAAAACTAGACCACAAACTTGGAGCAAAAAGTAGTAAAAAAGTCGACTTTTTGATCCCAGTTTTGAACTAGTCCACAAACTTGGAACAAAAAATTGTAAAAAAGTCGACTTTTTAATCCCAGTCAAAAAGTCATAAAAAAATGACTTTTTCTTTTGAAGAAGTCCACTCATTGAGCCTTAAAAACATAGTGTCGTGTTTGAAAATAAAAATTGTAACTTATTATTTAACTATTATTATCATATTTGAATAACAAGATGCTTGAGTGCTTGATGATTTGCTTATATCTTTAGATCTCCATGCCAGAGCTGCAGATTCAAACTGCAGGGTTTCTCACCTTCCTATGGTTCTACTCAGCTGGCACAGGATTCTTTGTCTCCGAGGCTCAATATGCCGTACTGTGCATTGTATAATGGTACAGCTTTTACCATCCTTGGACAGTCCTGAACTTCCCAGCTCTGGTCTTCTTGGCAAGATAGAGAAAGCAGTATCAGAATTCGCCCTTCCTCCACCTCACCATGTTCAACCCTCTCCTTCGTACAGGCTCCCTGCCATCAAATCCCAGTTCAAGTTTGTCCATGAGGGCGCAATTGTAAACCTTCTATTGCTCCTCTTTATCAGAGTCAATACCTTGCAGGGGAACTATGATATCTGATTCTCCGTTGATTCCTGCTACACCTCAGATTAAAGGTATTCTGTCTCTCTGCCCATTTATTTGTGCCAACCTTTTCGTATACATGCCATTAATACGTCTTAGTGGTATCAAATGAATCCTAAAGTCTGTCTCTATAAAACTGCACTCTCAGTTCAAATATGTTATCTAGCCGGTCTCTCCTTTTAAGCATCCTTTATGCTAAATAGTAGGTTTCATTTAAGCTGCTATAGGTATTAGTTATATAGCTTTCTTGAAAAGGAATACTTTTTTTTACAATAACTTGGGTTTGAAGAGGAACAGTTTATGCTCTATTTGTAAGATTATGGTACGGTGGTAGGCGATTAAATCAATATAAGCAAGACCACTTTTTATTACAGTTTTAATGGTTTACATGCTTTGAATTACAGGTGAATAAATGAAGCTTTATTAATCGACAGCTTCTCTTTGTTTCTATGTTTTTGTGTATCCATGCAGTAATAGTAAATGGGAAGTTGTCACTCAGGAAGTTTTGAAAAAAGTTAATTTGGGATGTTTAAAACTTGAAATTTATACATTTGGTAAGTTAGTAATTTTTGTCTGAAACATTTGGGATATTACCACTTGGAACTACTTGCTTGAAGTACTGCACGTGGTACCACGTTCAAGCGACCAATACTTCCAATTAGAGCAATATTTCCAATTAGAAAGTGCAGTTGGGAAGTTGAAAAGAGTGCACATGAGCCCGTCAGAGTGCAAAACTTAAGAAAATTATAAAACTCGCTACGATACCCGGTTTCCTGAAACCCGGGTTTGGCAGAGTTCGGGTTTCATGTTCTTAAAACGTATTTTGAAACTCTAGGAAACTGGGTTAAAATATGCTGTCGTTGGAGTCTCCAGCTGTGGTGTTTTATGAATAAAGCTGCTACGCACTTGAAAGTGATCAAATTGGTATCCGTTTTTTGGCGTAATAGTCGNTTTTGAAGGTATTTCAAAAAGTAATGACATTTTAGAATAAGTATAAAATATAGAAAATGAAAATAAAAATTAATTTTTTTTGTTCAGTTCTCAGGGTATGTTAGTGAGCTGCAAGCGCGCATCAATAAAATCAATAATTTTGGGGCTAAAACTGCTTATAAGTCTATGATTTTTCAAAATATTCAGTAAAAGTTGGTGGTATCTTTTAAACCATTATCTGGGATTTCCAAAATGATATAAAACATTATTCTCAGTCAAAAACTTTGGATTTTATAAAAGTTTTAAGAAACAAAATCAATAAAGTTCAAAAACGGCCAAAAAATCACGTTTTTTCCGACGGCACCGGAAAAAATGGTCAAAAATAAAAAATATTTTGGATTTCTCTTAGTTTCATATATATCTATTCAAAAGAAAAAGTGCACCTCTGAACAATTTGTACAGGGCCCCCCTAACCCCCCCCCCCCACCCCCACGAAATGTTGGTTTATTTTCATATCCCTTTTCCACGTTCTGCACCTGGTAAGAACAATGATCAGTGTAGTTGACTACGCAAAATACACACGTCAGAATCTAGCGTACATTTTCCTCCAAATGTCCTGACGGGCACATGAGAAGTTGTCTCTTGGGATTTTGTATTTATGAAAATGCTGTTGGGAACTTATGATTGGGAAAGTCCCAAACATTTATGAAATCTAACCTGTGAGCATTAAACTCTATCCTGTCTAATCCTGCAGTTGGGACTCCAATAATTAACTATTAAAGTAATACTTAATGAAAATACAGATAGAACAATAGATGTCGTCTTTTCAAGATCAGGGGTTTTTTGTTCACAATAACCCTGAGGTAGAAGCCAAAAGGAGTTACAGAATTACAAGACAGAGAGAGAGCATGCTGCGTGTAACTCCTTTGGGCCTCTGCCTTCGGGTTATTGTGAACGAAAACCCCTAAATCTTGAAAAGATCTAGTATCCTATCTGTTATTGTTAATTTATCTATGAGTAATGAAAATAATATCAAGATTATATAGTTAGTATCAGTAAAAGTAAATTCAAAGATATCAGTTAAACTTGAAAAACCTTTTGCAACATACATTTCTAAAGTAAAGTCTAAACCCATATAGCACACAGTAATTTTTTTAATACGAATAGGCCCATTATAGTACTATTCATCTTTAACTTTTTGATTATTAAAGTTAATGATTATCTCCGATATTTAATAAATAATTTATAAAAAAACAAAATTCTAGATTAAGTTTTTAAGACATACAAGAATCTCTTAAATTGCATTTTTTCACGTTAAGATTGATAGTAAAAGGGTTTGTTATTAATATAGGAATACTTAAAAACTGCTTGAACCATTTTTAAAAATACTTTTATTCTACCTTCGCATCAGGTTTTGAGACACAGCTGACTCTTGCAACAGTTAAAATATCCCCCCATGGATTTAGAGCATCTCCATAACGTCCTTAAAACAATCAATACAACTTTTAAATATTGTGCTTTAGAATAATTTCTTATTCATATCTAAAAAACCATTAAGACTAGAAGATACACAATATTTTAAAAATTACCTATAATCAAAGAGAATAGAATATATATTAGAGGGGAATTTATAAAATCCCTCGATATGAATTTTTTCTGTCTCTTTTAGCCTGAAAGGGAGTTCAAAGTGTACAAATCATGTAAATGTTCACAAATTATATGCAGTAGAGTACATTAATACAGTATGTTCCCTAGACTATCCATTTCAATTTCGAATTTTTTAAACTGTTAAATAAACTTTATAATGAATTAGGTGAATAAAAACATCATTTGATTTATAGTTATAACGGAAAATCATCGTTTGTAAAGTGAAAGGCATAGAGTCTATGTGAAATGATCATTGGTCAATTATGAAACCAGCCTATTTCATAATTTGGTTTTCTTTTAATATTCGTTATAGATTTTCTATTAAATGATATTCCAGGGCCCAACAGGTTATATAGCATAAATATGTGAAGTACACCTGCAGTATGGAAACAGTACAACAAAATGGTCGTTTTACACTTTCTTTGAGTAAATTCCCCTCTAATATATATTCTATTCTCTATGCATATAATACTATTATTTTGACAGGACGTAACATAACATTTTTGAACAGAATTTTCTCTTTATTGTTAAAGTTAAAGTCTCACGACAATATATTTTTGAAAAAATTACAGAACTATATTACAAAAAAACATTACAAAATAATATAAAAAGAACTAAAAAGAACAATGTTAAAAATATATTAAAAAAATATTACAATACAATATTACAAAGCAATATTACAAACAATACAACAATATAACAATACAATATCACAAAACAGTTACAAAACCATATTACCAAACAATATTAAATCAAAATTTATAAAGGAATTTTGCAAAAGAATGTTACAAAACATATTTCAAAGAATACAGTGTTCTTAAAGAACTGGAATACAAAAAGGTATTATTTGATTTTTCTTTCAGATAGTAAATAATCCTAGATTGCTTGTGCAGACTGTAAAGCTGAAAATTGTACATCATGAACTCATACAAAAAGGTCAATGAATACGTTTTACTTCTTGTCATTCTGTAGAGAACAATTTTTAGAATATAAATAATGCTTGACACAACTCTTTTTATTCAATGTACTGTATGGACGTATCTAGTACAGTTGGCTAAAATCAAATCTTATAAAAGAACAAAAGAGTCAGTGTGTTTTAATCTCTGCAACTATTAAAGTAACAAATGCTGTATTAAGATTAAATTGCATTAAAACGAGATTAAAGGGAAACCTGATTTACAATTCTACTTAAAGAGGATTGAGGACACTGGATCTGGGACTCGTAGATTTAAAGTCTCTGGACCCTTGGCGCTGGACTCTTGCCCCTCTTGAATTGGGGATCGCTTTGCTGGACTCTGTGACTCTTGGCTTCTGTACTCTGTTCCTCTGCACTCTTTCTAGGAGGCTTCGTCGCAACTGAAGATATTCTTTGTTAGGTCTCCTTTTATATCCTGGCAAACCATCTCTCTCCCCTATCTGATCTGATGGGTCATTTCTCCAAGGGAACAGGGGAAGTTGGATTGGGGGGTTGGTCAGTCAATTGAACATTGGGCCAGGGCAGCTAGGGAAAGATTGGTACGGAGTGGGGGCAAGGTGCAGGTTTAGTTGACCATCTGAGGCTCCTATGATCCTGTCTTATCAACACATTCCAATTCTTGTTCCCTTTTAATAGGGGTGAGGGGGTGTGTGGTCTACACGACCCCTCATTATGATTCTCATCTTTCTGAAATTAAGGAAAACGGGGAAAATTCCTTTGATGGTTGTCAAAAGAAGCTCTTGTATTTTTTTTTGTTTCTGTCCTCCTGATACGGTATCTGTGATACCCTTTCCATATTTTAATAAATCATTGCCACACATGTTTCAGTAGGATGATGCCGACTAAGGTTGCATAATAAGGTTGGTCTCTCTTGATGCTTTTCAATGTACGTCACCTAAGATAGATAGATAAAACCCCAATATGAAGTCACTGATTATAGAGGGGAAAGTGACGTCATATTAGGTTTAATCTATCTAGCTGAGGAGACGGCATTTTCCGTACATTGGAGCTCATCGAGAGTAACCTGTCTTATTATACAACCTTGACCCAGACAGCTTATAACAGCTTATGTATATTCTGTGAACATTTCAAGAGATATAATAGACACAAATCTTTAAATTATAGCATATTTATCGGTATTTCTCAAAACGCAGGTGCAAAATCATTCCTATTCTTTTTGAATAGCACTGATATTATATGGCAAAAATATTAAGCGTCTGTCAACATAATTTCAAATAACTTCCCAGCTAAAGGGTTACTTGCCCAATTCCCCTTAAATCTTTGATCTTCAATCTTTAACAGTTATTATCTTAATTTGTATATCATTCTTTTCTTCCTTGTTTCTGCTGCATAAAGTTGAAAGTCACTTTTAAAAGAGAAACCTCAGTTGCAAAGTAGCATTTTGTTCTGATAGAAAACGTGGATGTTTCTGTCACTTGCTTTAAAAAAAAAGACTAAAGATGGGCACTTCCAATTCCAAATGGTACATTTATAAGCTTTGTCTGATCAATTAAGTGGAAGATATCGTCGTTTTCTAACTTGAAAGTGTTTGATTCTGACATTTTTCTCACAATTGCAGACACAAATAAAAATATTGAAATTTCAAAAAGGTAATTTAGTTTTGATCAGACAAAGGTTTTAAGAACACTGTTGTGATTCGAATTTGTCACTCTACAAATAAAGAGTCCCTTGAAACCATAGATTAATTAACAATACAGAAAGAACATTTGAAACCATTGATTAAATAACAATACAGATACAACACTTGAAACCATAGATTAATTAACAATACATATAGAACACTTGAAACCATAGATTAATTAACAATACAGATAGAACACTTGAAACCATAGATTAATTAACAATACAGAAAGAACATTTGAAACCATAGATTAATCAACAAAACAGATACAACACTTGAAACCATAGATTAATTAACAATACAGATAGAACACTTGAAACCATAGATTAATTAACAATACAGATAGAACACCTGTAACCATAGATTAAATAACAATACAGATAGAACACTTGATGGTCTCTATTCAGGATTTAGGGGGTTTTGTTCACAAAAAACCTGAGGTAAAAGCTCTCTCTGACTTGTAATTCAATGCGGCAAACGCGTAATTCCTTATTGTGAACGAAAACCCCATAAATCTTGAAAAGACATGTAGTATTCTATCTTCATTAAAAATTAAAAAAAAAACTTAAAGTCTAACCTAACCCAGCGTGTTCTAATGAAGAGTATGATATTATTATATCAAAAAGGGGAAGTTCTCCTTTTCTATATCTTTCTCTAAACATATTATTAGAATGGTTATAAAGGAGCTGAGTTCTTGTCACAAACTCAAATTTTCTTATTCCCGGTCTATGTTTTTGCCGGTGGTACAAACCCATAGATAAAAAAATAAACATAGATAGCTTATGTAAGCAAAATCACCAAGAATTGTACAGTCCGCGAACTCATACTTCTAGGGGTCAAATTGTACTTTAATGATAAGCGGGGTGGTTTGGTGTTTTAATGGATTTCATAATAGAGTGTAAAATAACTCCGGGAATGGAACTATTTGAACAACAATATTTCACTGAGCAATATATCATATTGACGAGAACTGAAGAAGGACATGAGAAGGACTAAACTAGCTTACATTTCTCTCTACAGAACTCATGTACACCACAAGTACTCAATGACATAAAAACAGCCAATGTTCACAACCGACCTAGTTAATCTATATAACAGGAATATCTTTAAAACATCTCTGTACATGTATATCTTTCAAGATGAAAAATGTCATCTTATGCGCAATCTATCTTTATCTATGTACAAACCTTTAAAATTTCAAATGCAAACTAGTTGATTTAACATAATTCATAGTCTAGTATTAAATGTCAAAGATTTGCACTATTGGATAATAAGGGATGAAAAAATCTGAGCTTAAGACAAGAAATCAGTTTTTAAAAAGTTTTTTAGAAATAATAGAGTGTGTCCAGGAATGGGCACTTATTATGCCAAAAAAAAATTTTTTTTAAAGGATTTGAGCTCCTTTGGCACAAACTCTGGTTTTATAATTTATTACAACCCAATGTTGTAGATCTTATGATTATTACATGCTATAACACAGAACAGGTGGCATTGAAGGATCATTGACGTCAACCAGCGTAAATCCCTTTTTAGGCCACTTTTGCAGGGCAGTCCCCATCAATGATTTTTCTATGCTACCTGTTCTATGCAAGGTAGGGAACCCTCCTGGACGTCATGAGCCTCCGCCATGCAGACATGAGCCTCCAGATTTTCTAGGCAGACCGAGCCTTCCCTCTCATGCAGTAAGAGCCTCCGCTATGCAGTATACAAGCCTCCGCTATATAGCATAGCTTACTTATAACTCTTGTTTTTTACATGTAATATAGATTTTGTTTTTGTTTTCAACATAGTGGCACAATAATTTTATTTAAGATTAATGTTGTTTATTGATTGTCATAATTTGTAACTTATATTGACTCATAAAGTGGTTTATAAGATTTATGTTATACAATAAAACATTTCTTGTGCAGTAAGGAGGCTATTTGGAAATTCATTTCTGAATTGAACTTAGTCTATTATGTTTTCATCTTTGATTTAAGAAACGTTTTTTCCAAAGTTTTTTAGATTAAAATTATTTGTGAATGTTAAGATATCGATTATCTTAATTTGAAATTTTTTTTTAAAAAGTATCACTTAAATAAAATATTAGAAAACATCAAATAAATTTTGCATAAGATAAAATCGCACCCTGATCTCTAATAGTTCTTCTTAAATCTATTTAATTGAAATGTGTTGTTATCATTATTGAAATTAGGTGAAAAAAATAATCAAAACAGACAAGAGCAATTTTCCACCTAATTGCTTTATACTTGTACTGTTAATATAATCATCAATTTGTAAGTGTAAACTCGTTCTGTATACAGATACATGTATTTTAGCAATAAACGTTATCTATCTATCTATCTAATTTACTTAAAGATTGTTTCTCTAAATATTTACTTTTTTGGGTAAAAAATGTTTGAAGTTTCTAAACTTCATAATAATTCACTATTTATAATAATTGATCAATGCTTCTGATCTCTGGAAAACTTTTTATTCCACTACTTTGAAAAAAAATACCAAAAATTCTCTACTACATGTAAAACCAAGAGATTTAAGGAAACTGGATAGCAGAGGCTCATTTACTGTAAAGCGGAGGCTCTTATACTGCATGGCGGAGCTTTGGACTGCCTAGCAAATCTTTAAGGCTCATGCATGCATAGCAGAGGCTCATGGTGTCAGGGGATTCCCTTCCTCTCTGTGAATGCTAAACATATGGTACTCCATTTGGGAAAGAGTGTCTTGGGTTGCGTTATTCAGCCTACTTTTCTTGCAGTATAACCTTGGCAACCAGCGACTTAACACGACCAGTCCCATTAGGTTGAGGTAGGTCAGGGTTGGTTGTGGTTATGTTGGATTACCTAACTGTTCGGAACATGACCAGTCCTCTAGGTTAAGTTAGGTCAGGTTAGGTCGTGTTACATATTACATTACCATAATGGTCAGAACATGACCAGTCCCCTGAGGTCGGGATATGTCAGTTTAGGTTGGGTTAGGTCGGGTTATCTAACCGGTCTCATACTGATTTTAACCTGACCAGTCCACTTGGATTTGGTCGGAATTGATCAGGTTATGTAGGATTAACTAACTGGTCTGTACATGACCAGTCCACTTAGGTTGAGATAGGTCAGGTTAGTTTGGGTTACCTAACTGGTCAGTTCATGACCAGTCCCCTTAGGTTGAGATATGTCAGGTTAGGTTAGGTAACCTAACTGGTCTCCTACTGGTCTTAACCTGATCAGTCCACCAAGATTGGATTTGGTTATGATTTGTCTGGTTACGTTAGATTACCTAACTGGTCGAAACATAATCATTGACCAATCCCCTTAGTCAGGGTTTGGTCAAATTACCTAACTGGTCTTATACTGGTCTTAACTTGACCAATCCACTTTGGTTAGATTTGGTCAGGTTACATAAAAATATGACTAATCCCCTTAGGTCAGGTTAGGTCAGGTTAGGTCAGAAAAGGTTGGGTTACCTACCTGTTCTCTTACTGGTCTTAATCTGACCAATCCACTTAGCTGGATTTGGTCAAGATTGGTCAGGTTATGTCGGATTAACTAACTGGTTGAAACATGACCAGTCCCCTAAGGTTGGTTTAGGCCAGGTTCGTGAGGACATAAAAAGTTTACGTTTTAAGTCCTTACAACTTCCCCAACACCAAAAAGATGACGTCTATGGACGATGCATTGCTAATCGATGACGTCCTTATGACGTCCTTTAGACGTCCCTTGGTTGCTAGGGAATGTATACAATGACCTTTATGAATGTCTGATGTACACACGCCGAGTACTTGTATTTAAAATAGGCCATGGTATACATCACAGGAAGAAAAGTAAACAAAATAACAACAAACAAAGACATTTATGTGGATGCAAAAAATGTGTAGACTGAGGTAATTTTACTAAAATTAAAGAACATCAGTTTTATTTATTTTAGTAAACTAAAACACAATTAAAAAGTAAGAAGACGACTTTAAACAAATCTATTTTCCAAATGGAGTACCCTTTCTTAAGCATGTTTTATAATATGGTGAGGTGGACGAGGGAGGGGGTGCAGAGCCGCCATGAGCCCTGCGAAATGACCTACAGAGTCTCCTGATACACAGATTGACCTCCAAGCCTGGCAGAACCATTTCCGTGCCACTTCCTATGCCCCTAAGCCTCTGCCATTTTGTCTCTTTGCCCCAGATTTTGATCCCCAATTAACTTTACTTTTTTTATTTACCTTTTATGGCTTAACCAACCAAAAATCAAAATATATCTTTTCATACATCAATATAATGAAGACGACTTTTTTATTTAAGTTTTAATTGCTAGCAAGCTTTTTTCGAATTACCAGCATATCAGGAGGCTCGGGAGGCCATTTCGCGGGGCTCATGGAAGCCATGCATCCTCTCCCTTGGTGGACTTGGTTGAACCATCCTCCTTGATCTGAATCCGCATCAAAATGTAATGGATCCATGCACTGGTACCGATAATTACAATTATAATTGGTTTGAACTGAAAACATAGTTTAGAAATTTCTAATCTTTTGCATATTTCCTAAATTATCCTATTTTCTATATCAAAACTTTAAGAAAAGGGATATTTCAAAAAAAAACATGAGATTTGAAAAAAAAATTAAGATAGAAACCTGAAAACTGCTGGTGTAACAAACTCGAGTTTTGGATATTCACTTTTAAACATTCCATACTCTAGAGTCATTACTAGACCTGGATTCCTAATAATAGTCTTCAGATAAGAGACACCTAGCAGCTAAATAATTGTCGCTTAAAGTAAATTATGTATAAAGAAAGTAAGATATTATGAAATATCAACTATACCATTTAATTCGAAAAATATAGGTTGTAATATTTAAATAATTGATTTTAAATTCAATTGAATTATTCATAATTCGATTGAAATAATGAAACTCTGTAAATTGTCATGATGGGTCCTATATTCTTCGGTATGAGTCGTTTTAAAACATGAAACTATAATGTAAATTTAGAAAATTAACTTTTTTTTCCTACTTAGTGAGCACTATTGCTTCAACCCATGGATTCTGAGTTCCAATTACAAGGACAGATTTATTCTTCACATCTATTTGGCTGAGACTCTAAACCATAAATTAAATACCAATACAGATAGAACACTAGATGTCGTCTTTTTAATATTTAGGGGTTTTTCGTTCACAATAACCCTGAGGCATAAGCCCAAAGAAGCCCAGCTCTCTCTCTGTCTTGTATAATACAACGCGGAAAACGCATGATTCCTTTGGGCCTCTGCCTCAGGATTGTTGTGCTTGAAAAACCCCTAAATATTGAAAAGACGACATATAGTGTAGTATCTGAATTGTTAATTAATCTACACTCTAAAATCTAAAATTCTAAAATCCTATTGATTCATTTTATTCATTCATCTTTAAAATATGCTCTGAACATTAAATTCTATAACTCAATAAAAATCAAACTTACCATTTTTAACAATGTCTTTTGAAATTGTATTTAACAACAATTTTAAAACACGATTATTAAATGTATTTTTGGTGATACAATTGCTAAAATCTTTATTTAGATATTTCTTATTCTTTTGATCAAAGTTTCTGAATATTTTTGTTCTAACAAATTCTTTGATTTAGTACAGTGATACCTTCTGAGAAAGTTGTAATCTGTAAGAGTTTCGTCTGCTATGTTTACATTTTGTTTGTTTATGTTTTGACTGCAAACGATTGTACTTAGTAAAACAAGAAAATTGCAGTATATATACAAACAGAGTAAACTTGGTCTTCACTGTTCATCTTGCAGAGACATTATAGACACTGCTAATTCATAACAAAGACAATATCCAATTCGTCACTGAATTCCCATGTTTTTTGGGACACCCTGTATAATAGTGTAAAACACATTGAAAAATTGTCAAGACGACATTTCAAAAATTCTTCGATGACTCAAAATCTGTGGGGTAAACTGTATTATAAACAGTCTCATCAATTTTTAAGAAAAGGGTTGACTTTGAAGTGTCGCAACGCTTTTGTCTTAGATTTCACAGTTCTAACTCACTTATGCTTTTCTGTAGCCCTTTACATGTACATTTTAGCACCATAAAACACTTATTGTTAGCATTGGTTTTTAAGAATTAATTGGCAAAATTCTCATCGATTCTTTATTCAGAGCGTGGGACCTTTAAATCACAGTTAGTACAATGTACATTGCACAGAAAACAATTAATGGCGCTACGACATTTGCTCTAATTCCATTTGCTCTAGTTCCATTCGATCAATCAAGTCATATGCTCTATATTCAATCTGCTCTATACCTCATATGCTCTATGACTAAACACGTCATTTGCTCTATAACATAAAAATACATTATAAAATAGCTTTTATTAGAATTCCTGAGCATAACTTGACTATGAAATGCGTGAATTTTTTTGTTGGAAAATTCGCAAATTCCAGTTTTAATTAGATCTTCAAAGTTCATCATGACAGAGTGACTGCTTAATAATAAGAGGGGTAAACAAAATCTCATATGTGGTGAAAACTATATTTATTCTACTCTAAACCAACAGGGTGCCTACAGTACTGGAGATGTCTTGAATAAAGAAGGCAGAATTGTTCTGCCGTGGGTAATACTTCATAGATGGTAAAGATATTCTAAACTTGCCTGAGCTGAGATATTTGTAAAATATGTTTATAGAACAATTGACGATTTACTCATAGAGCTAATGTTGAGTAGAGAAATTGGACCATCACAGTCATAAAAATGTTTATAGAGCAAATGACGTGTTATGTCATAGATCAATTGACGTATAGAGGAGATGACATATAGAGCAAATGTCGTGATCTATGATCTATAGAGCAAATAGTTAATAGAGCAAATGGAACTAGAGCAAATGGCCATAGAGCAAATGGAATTAGAGCAGATGTCGTAGCGCCCAATTAACCCCATCCAATCCTTAAAAAATTAGACACTTATTTATTAACCCTATCCCTATTAGGCTAATTTTGTCTAATAAAGTATAAGTATGAAAATGTCTCATTCTGGACGAAATCATTCATATCTCCGGTAATTGTATAATCACAAAAATGAAAGACCACAATATTTTGTGGATGCCAGGATTAGGGTTTTTCTGTGATAAATGTTTCCTAAAAATATATTGCTAAAATCAGGTTACCAATGCTGAATGCCGCAAACTATTTCTAAGGTCAAAGACGACTATGAAGATCAATCAATTTACATTATTCCGGCTCATTTAGACTATCACTGTATCTTTTTCCGGTAAGCAGGCAAAAGCTATGCAATACTTTAGGTCGACCCGTTTTTGAAAATTGATTCCGAATTTTGTAAGCTGTATATATTTTTGCTAGGATATTACCTGGTTAACCAGCTTACTCCCAGATTCATAGTTATCAAGAGGGGTTCCACCCAAAAATGCGTCAACTACATAAAGATGATTTAAGTTTTTTAGGATTTTTATTTAGAGTTAGTTTTACCCACAATTGAATGACACTTTTAAAAGTTATTTTAATGTATTTCTATTTATTCATGGTTCAATTTAAACTTAAAATTTGTTCATTGCTATAATCATAGATTTATTAACGATAACAGATAAGATGCTAGATGTCGTCTTTCTGCAGGCAGTATTGAAGTACAAGACATAATTCCTTCGGACGTCTGCCTCAGGGTTATTGTGCCAACAGTAACAATATTCAATATTTGTCGCACTATATAGTTTTAGTTTTTTTTTTTTTTTTTTCTGAGGGAACTCACCATATCTTTGAACTTCTGGTTTAGTATACACTCCAACGTTTTGTGTCCCTCCTTGATGTGTTTCTTCTGTAGAAAAAATTTTTGTAAATAAAAATTACAAATTTAAATTTAAAAAAAGACAATTCTTTTATCTTGACAGTACAAAACTTTATTTTTATCATACGCTGTGGGAAATGATATTTTAAGTAAAAGTTACATCATAAAAAGCCAGTTGCTTACAGCTTTGGGAAGAATATGGACCTCTCTTATAGATTTCCCGGCTTCACAATTTGAGGGAGCTCTGCGCTTAGTTGCACATGTCCTACAGGGGAGTAGCAAATGTAATATAATAATAATATAATAATATGTAAATAAAACAAGAACTCCATCTTCAGCCTGGTTCAGCTGAAATAAGGAGTATAACCCCTAATGGGTATACAAGCCAAGCACAACAATACCAGTTTTTTTCTCGGCCAGCTGTGAGGACTAGACTGCTGTGGAATATTCATCCTTATGGGGTTTTAAGGCTTACAACCACCCATTTTGCTTACGCGGTGCAGTTATGGGTTTCCTTAAAATTCCCCTTAGTCTAAAAGACTTTAACACAAAGGAAAACAATGCGCAATCCCTTAAACCCTTCCTCCTACAAACTTTCTTGTCTCTCTCCTTCCTGCTCCACAACTTGATGTCAAAAGACCTATTTGGAGAGGCCTCAAAGAGTAGAAACAATAAACAAGAAGACAAAAGAAAATCTAACAGGAAAGAAAATGGAAGGGAATCTCTGATGTCAAGCTTTAAACTGTCAATTTTTCTGATTGCCAAAGGAGACAACATTAGAGAGGGGGCTAGGAGATGCCCCCCCCCTCTATTTATTTTACCCTAAGTAAAATATTCTAGAAAATGAGTTGCTGGGTAATATAACACATGTACACACAATACAGTGTTCAGAAATAAGGAAAGCAAACCAGCTCAGCTCAATTTAATACAGAGTTCAGAAAAAACGCAAGATCCTCTTAACATAGTTCTTCCTTGTAGAGTGTTGTACTGTAGGAATATGCAAAATTTTTTTTTTTTAAATTAGCCGTAAGATGTACGAACAAGAAGAAAATAAACAACAAGATATATAGAAATGTCAAAATATTTTTATCTGATATCATATGAATATTTAAAGAATTTTGTAAAACTTAATTAAGATAAAAAACACCATAAAAAGCTTGTTCACTGACAGTAAGTTTAATTACAAGAAACCCTTAATGCAAAGATGAAAACGACCGATTTACAACGATACTCTAAAAGCTTTTTCTGATCAAGTATGAATTAGATATCACTGTTTTTAATTTTGAAAACTAATTATTCTTAATTGTGGTTTCTCTAGAGAAAAGTGACTTGTGTGCATATTTCTGTGTGCAGGAAACCATACAGGAATTATCAGAATTAAACACTTTTGAACATAGAAAAACAACAGTAGTTCCACACATTAATCAGAAGATGTCAGGGTTTACCGTTGGAAATAGAGCAAAGCCATTTTCGCATGGACGGCACGCAAATCTGCCCCTTTAGTAAAAGTAAATTCAGCCTATATGAAGCATAAAGTCTGACCGTGTCAACCTAAATGCACTGGCTAGTCCTGTCCATAGAGCTAGATACAGCACAAACTGGAACCGGAATGGTTGACCCGGCTCTGAAATTCGAATGTACTTCGGCTGCCCATGAGGGTTACTTAAAATTACACTTAATGTTCCTTTCAGCCCTGATAAACTGAAAACCTTTTCGCTATTCTAAAAAGTTTTTTTTCAGCTTTAATAAAAGTCTTTAAAGATATGTGACAGCTTCATGTGACACCACCATAAGCTACAAGATTTTTATAGAACTATTATATCTTTTGTCAATTTTCATTGGTTGTACACAATGCTATATTTCTGGTCGAACACAATTATGATATATTTCTGGTCGAACACAATGATATATTTCTGGTCGAACACAATGATATATTTCTTCGAAATGTGCACAAATACTCTTACCAATAAACCAAGATTTTACAGACACTTTTCCATAGTGAGTGAACTCCTCCTAAATATGGATGGTCAAAATGAGGAATATTTTTGTAAAATTATGACAATTGCATTTTGGAAAAATAGTTTTGAATCACTAAATGTTTGTGAAATAACGAAAGCACAATTAAACAAATTACAATTCAAGCAGAAAGAAAATAGGGTCTGCAGAATTTTGGTTCTCACCTGAATATGTTTAGGAATCATTTCCCACTGCATGGCTTTGTGCCCACTGGGTTTGTCAATTTCCTCACTAGCAAATATTGCATCACAATCAACCTGGAAAAATGGTAATTTAGATAATTATGAACTGATTAATTGGTAATAAAATGTATATGATTCAGGTGTTACCCAGAAAGGGCTGAGACATGAATAACTGCCTAAAATGAAAGATATATGGTGATTGATATTTGTATTTCAGGATGTGGCTTAGAAGCAAGCTTACAGGAAGCAATACATGTAATGAAAAAGACTGACTAAATTGGCTACAGTCGTCTTTGCAGTCTCACCCTTAGAGGGTAACAATGTAATATTTAGCAAGTCACTGTAATAATGGCAAGATATAAATGAAAGAAGAAAAACTTAATTTGTTTTAAATCTTTAACAACTCCTTGTGTGTTGACTTGCCTCTACTGCTCTCTATGGTCAAGATAAGCGTGGTAAATAAAACTCTCTCTCACATAGCTCAACTACGTAAGATTTACAAAACACGGTAAAATTAATACAAGCAAACCAAATATTAACACTTAAACTAATGAAACTTATGAAATAATTATTATGACGATGTTAATATATTATAGTGTCCACCCGAATAAGAGGAAGACCCAGGGAGTGAGGAATAGAAGGGAGATATAACTGAAGCAGTTCGCCCTACCATATGATTATACATGCGACGGTACTCCATGTGAATAAGAAATATTTGTCTGATGTATATTTACCGCGTATACAATAACCTATTCTGAATATTTCTTATACAAATGGAGTACACGTCTGCAAAGCATGTATAATCATATGGTAAGGCGAACCGCGTCAGTTATATCTCCCTTCTATTCCATACTCCCTGGGAAGACCCAAATGCTGAAGAGCACTATCTTGGAGCTTGGCTTGATAAAAACTGAGCTCCTCGCCCCTCGAAGTTGCAAGAGTTACCCTTCCCCTGCTGTTGAGATAATGGTTTCTGACCCTGCCTGTCTAGGATCCATGGGTCAACTTGAGATAATGGTTTCTGACCCTGCCTTTCTAGGATCCATGGGTCAACTTGAGATAATGGTTTCAGACCCTACCTGTCTAGGATCCATGGTTCAACTTGAGATAATGGTTTCTGACCTGCCTTTCTAGGATCCATGGGTCAACTTGAGATAATGGTTTCAGACCCTACCTGTCTAGGATCCATGGGTCAACTTGAGATAATGGTTTCTGACCCTACTTGTCTAGGATCCATGGATTAGCTTGAGATAATGGTTTCTGACCCTACCTGTCTAGAATCCATGGGTCAGATTGAGATAATGGTTTCTGACCCTGCCTGTCTAGGATCCATGGGTCAACTTGAGATAACGGTTTCTGACCCTACCTGTCTAGAATCCATGGGTCAACTTGAGATAATGGTTTCTGACCCTACCTGTCTAGAATCCATGGGTCAGCTTGAGATAATGGTTTCTGACCCTACCTGTCTAGGATCCATGGGTCAACTTGAGATAATGGTTTCTGACCCTGCCTGTCTAGGATCCATGGGTCAGCGCTGGGAGGAAACATGATAACGGGTTTCTCCGCAGTATAGGGTTGGAGAAAATCTAACGTGTTTCCCATGTTTATGTATTTACAGGGATATAAAAGGGGGTAATAAATCCATGAGCCCCAGTTGGGGGGAGTATCCGAGGGGTATGGCAGATCCTAATTATTAGAAACCTAGATAAAGCAGTTGGCATTCTTCAGTTACCTTTGCTGTAACAGTTCATGTTCATTAGTTATCTTTGCGTTAACAGTTTTCATTTTTTAGTTACCTTACCTGTAAACTTCCCATTCTGTTACCTTGGCTGTAACAGTTCCTATAAATTAGTTACCTTAGCTGTAACAGTTCATGATATTTAGTTACCTTAGCTGTAACAGTTCATGTTATTTAGTTACCTTAACTGTAACAGTTCCCATTATTTAGTTACCTTAGCTGTAAAAGTTCATGTTTTTTAGTTACCTTAGCTGCAACAGTTCACATTATTTAGTTACCTTAGCTGTAACAATTCATGTTATTTAGTTACCTTAGCTGTAACAGTTCCCATTATTTAGTTACCTTAGCTGTAACAGCTCACATTATTTAGTTACCTTAGCTGTAACAGTTTATGTTAATTAGTAACCTTATTTCCAATAGTTTCCATACTTTAGTCACCTCAGCTGTAACAGTTCCCATTATTTAGTTACCTTAGCTGTAACAGTTCCCATAATTTAGTTACCTTAGCTGTAATAGTTCACATTATTTAGTTACCTTAGCTGTAACAGTTCCCATTATTTAGTTACCTTAGCTGTACTAGTTCCCATTACTTTGTTACCCTAGCTGTAATAGTTCACATTATTTAGTTACCTTAGCTGTAACAGTTCCCATTAAATCTCCAGGAAGTGTTTTGATCTCCTTTGAAAGATCGCAGAGTTCGCCACAAAACTTCAAAATGGTATCAAATCGTCCCCCTGGTTAAAAAGGTTAAAAGGATATTTGTGCAACTCTGCAAGTTTTAAGATTGTTAAAACGCAATTATATTCAAACATATGAAAGCCTTCTGGCCTGGGTAATCCAGGATGATGTCTTTGGGTACCTACTACCTCTATTTAAAAGTCTGTGAAATGTAATCATAGATTAATTAACAATACAGATAGAATACTATAGATGTTCCTTTCAAGATTTAGTGGTTTTTCGTTCACAATAACCCTGAGGCAAAAGTAACTCATTTGGACCTCTGCCTCAGGGTTATTGAGAATAATAACCCCCTAAATCTTGAAAAGACAAAATCAGAGGCCGAATTTAAAGAATTTAAGTCGCGTCTTAAATTTGAAATTGCATTCAATGTTTCAAGATTTAAGCCGGCGCTCAATCGAAACCGGTTTTTGGCGGATTTAAGACACAACTCAAATTAATTTAAGTCAGGTTCTGTATTGTTAATTAATCTATGCTACTACCTCATTGGTGTGTGCAAGGAATAAACTATTTCCAAAATGAGGAGTAGAATCTGATGTTGTGCAAACCAAGAACACATCTTCTTCAAAATATTAACCCATTGTGGGGTTCAAACTTGTTTTTACATATTTACATAAACCATTTTTCATTAGAAATAGATTACCAAAAGTGCTTTACATTAAGGATCTTTCCTTGATAATATGCATTAAGAATTTAAAAAAGAAATTAAATTTTTGACTGTCACCTAATGGTTGTTTTCCGTGGTTTGCCCAAAAACACGAACCCGGAGAAATGTACTTAACACTGTAGTACCTCTGGAAAACGCCATAACCCTAAAATATTGTAATAAATTAATTAAGTAATAATATAATATAATAATATAATATAATAATCAGGGTTAAGTCATGTGTTTGTTGTCTATATTATGAACCAATAGAAATAGTATGGCAGTAACATCTATCTTTCTATCTATCTCATTGTCCAATTAGAGATATGAATCCTTCAATCAGTAAATAGAAATATTTACTTCTAATGAAACTATAGTGGATCATTTAGAGGGGGGGGGTCCATCCCCCCTCCCCCCCCCCTATGGTTTTTTATTCAAATAACTTAAAAATTGCGGACATTAGAACGCTTAAACTTCTTGACTTTTTTTAACATCAAAGTTGTGAACAAATTTTGTCAATGTTTTTAGATGCATGGGGTACGGTGGAGGAGAGTCATACCGCAGTCAATCTATATTAGACAAAAATAGACCAATCGGGAAATGGTTAAAATGAACTCAGGGCCCATTAAAAATGTGCAACAAATTGAATAATTTTTCTACTTGCATTGCAACATTGACGCAGAAATCCAAAAGAAAACAAGTAAACACACATGCAGGAGTGTAAACTAATTTTTTTCATAAAAAGCTGAGTAAGGTCAGAAAATGTTGTTTATGTCCCTATAGCATGCTATAGCAGGCCAAAATATAGTCGTAACTAAAAAAAGTAATATTAAAAAATCCTTACTGTGAATAGTAAGAAACAAGTCACAACTAGTATAAGCATCGGTGGTTTCTTTATCGCCATTTTCGAAATTTTTTTCTGAAATTTTTTAAACTTTATGATATATCCTAATTTTCTCGAATTAATTTAAAATTCTACATCCAAATCAAATAGTCTTTGGTGCCAAGATCTTTGAAAGGGTTGAACCCCGCCTTAATAAAAAAGATATTTGACACCCTTGGCCTACTATTTGTATCTATAATAACCCAAATGAAATGTTTTATTTTAAGTAAAATTCTACAGTCAAGGAAAATAAAAAATGTACAGAGCTGAAAACTTTAGATTTTTGTTGTTGTTGTTGTTGTTGATTTCATAAATCTATTAAGGTCAACTGCTTCCCAACTTGAACTGTTGACACGAAGAGACCATTTTTCATCCTTAACAAAGAGCAATTAACACAAAAATTACCTACAATCAAAAATGGCGCGATTGTTGTGTTTTTTTCGCGATAAATTTTGCGCGATTATGAGAAAATTGTTTTTAAAGATAATTTAGAGGAACGGTTTTGTCTGTGAGCTTTATGGAGTCAATGCGAGAAAGTGAATTTCACCCCAGTTATAGAATTTAACAAAAATCGGCACATTCTTAAAATGCTTGGAAACTGACGATCAAATTAATTTAGTTTACAATTAGTTAAATCATATAAAGGGTAACCGGCAAAAATTTATTAGGCAGCGGTCACAATGAATAATAAGGCAGAGAGAGAGCAAGTTCTAGCCGCGGCGCTCGGCCCCCCAGCCTGTCCTAGCCACGGCGCTCAGCCCTCTAGCCTGTCCTAGCCACGGCGCTCAGCCCTCTAGCCTGTCATAAACAATCTATTCTAATGTATCTTTTGCTCAATATTTTCGTTGTATAAATATTTTTTCAAAACAATAAATGTGCTTACTAAAATATGTCGGCCAGTGTAGGCAAACATAACGGTTCCTGTGCTCCATAATCCTCCCCATAAGCCATAAGTACCATATGATCTATTCATTAAGTGTTCAACAGTTTAGTGCTCAAATGTTGGACGTTCAAAAGTTTTGTGTTTAGCTAATTATTGTTTAAGACAATTAGAAGAAACCTTATCATTTTTTGTATAACGGTCGAACTTCGGGAAATATCAAACTTCCGGAAATGTTGAATTTCGGAAAATGTCGAACTTCCGGAAATGTCGAATTTCCGGAAATGTCGAATTTCCGGAAATGTCAAAATTCCTCGAACTTCCGGAAACATAAAATGTCCGGAAATATCGAACTTCGTGAAAGTATTTCAGAATTATTAACTTAGCCGTTATTAATATAAAAATAAGTTACTACTAAACTACTTTCTTTAACAACATCAAATACACTTGTTTACTGCTACAATCTTGTCTTTCCTTTCCACATTTTTCTTTTTAACTTGATAAGAAATGTTAAAGCTGTGATAAAATCTCATATAACAGGATCAAGAAAGCTTTGATAATATTTATAAAACTTTGACAGAACCTTATTAAACTTTGAAAAAATCACATAAAACTTTGAAGGAATCTCCTAAAACTGTTATAGAATACAAATTCTCTTAGCACTTGATAGGATCTCATACAAATTTGAGAAACTCATAAAAATACCTGATCATGTGATCACATTGTATTAACAAAAATAAATCTCTCGGAGGCATTTTATTATCTAAAAAAGTATGTGTAAATTTTTGTTATTTATTTGAATCAAAAACCCATAGATTAATTACCAATACATGCAGATACAGAGCGTCCTGTAACATAAGATTGTTTCCAAGCTTTAACTCTAGAATTCGCACATAATACTCGAAAAACCTAGTATTTTTTGCATGCAAATCTTAATATTAGCAATATACAGTTTTTTAAAATGATTCCTTCTTTTTAAATTTTCTGATTAGTCCCGGAAATCGCAATTTAAAGCTATAACAATATGATGTTGGACACCCTGTCGAACACTAAATGTCGTCTTTTCAAAATTTAGGGTTCTTTGTTCTCAATAACCCTGAGGTTGAAGCCCAAAGGAGTTCCGCGCAGCCACCGTTGAATTATAAGACAGAGGAAGAGCATGCGTGTAACTCCTTTGGGCTTCTGCCTCAGGGTTATTGTGAGCGAAAAACCCTTAAATCTTTGAAAGACGACATCTAGTGTTCTGTCAGAGCAGAGTATAGAAACGAGATAAAACTCGATCCGACATTTTTGAACCCCAAGAAGGATTTAGTATTCATGACGAGGTTCTAGCAGACGGTTGTCGTTAAATATCCCCGCCGATCACTACACGTTACTCGGCCATTTGTATATTTTACATATATTCATGTTGTAAATATAGTTTGTGTACTTTAACTCGTGTCATTATTTGCTTCATGTAGGCTAGCTTTCATTTGTAGTTCACGACCCTGGAAATCCAATACCTTGAAGATTTGATATTTCTCCTGGAAATCCAATACCTGGAAGATTTGATATTTCTCCTGGAAATCCAATACCTTAATACAGATATAACTCTAGATGTTGTCTTTTTAAGATTTAGGGGTTTTTCGTTCACATTTACCCTGAGGCAGAGCCCAAAGGGGTTACGTGCATGCTCTCTTTCTGTCTTGATTTTCAACTCTGTCTACACAGAACTCCTGTGGGCATCTGCTTCAGGGTTATTGTTAACAAAAAAACCCTTACATCTTGTAAAGACGACAAAGTACAAAGTACAAAGTACAAAGTACAAAGTACAAAGTACAAAATACAAAGCACAAAGTACAAAGTACAAAGTACAAAGTACAAAGTACAAAGTACAAAGTACAAAGTACAAAGTACAAAGTACAAATTACAAAGTACAAAGTACAAAGTACAAAGTACAAAGTACAAAGTACAAAGTACAAAGCACAAAGTACAAAGTACAAAGTACAAATTACAAAGTACAAAGTGTTAAAACACAAAATTCGAAAAAAAGGGGCAAACAGATAAAATATCAATAATTCTTTTGATGTTTTAGTTTTATATATTGTTACTTTTAGAGTCTGGGAATAAATCATTATTATTGGAGTAATATCAGACACATGACCATCTCATCAGAGATACCCTTCAACTGAGAACCCCAAGATTTTCAACACAGACCCCCAGTTTTTATCGGAATACCCAGATTTTTATTGGAGTCCCAAGATTTTCATCAGATACCTCAAGATACTCATTGGAGACCTTAATATTTTCGTTGGAGAACCCCACATTTCTATTGGAGACACACATATTTTCATAGGAGACCCTAAGATTTTCTTTGGAGACCACAAACTTTTCTGGGGGCTCCAGTGTAAATTTGGGGGTTTCTAATGAAAATTGGTTTTTAAAAACGAAAAATGTGGGGTCACACTAATGATAATGTTGGGGTCTCCAGTAAAAATTTGGTTCCAATGTAAATCTAGAGTGTCTTCAATGAAAGTCTGGGGTGGGTCTACAAAATTGAGGTTTAAAACGAAAGGCTTATGGGTCTTCAAAAACATCTGAGAGTCTTAGTTGAAATGCTTGGGGTCTCCAATGAAAATATAAGGTGTCTGGTGAAAGATTTTAGGTCACTTATGAAAAGTATAGAATTTGCGATTAAAATGTTAGGGTCTCCGATAAAAATCTGCAGTCTCCAATGAAAAAATTGGAGTCTCCAATGTAAATTTTGGAGGCCTTCTATGAGACGGTCATTGGGAATCTCCAATGAATGGGGTCTCTAATAGTACTCCAATGATTATGAGTTTTGCTCAAACTCAAACTTTTACGGATTTTCAATTGATTGAAGCAAAGTGCACTGTAAAAAATATATATACCTAAATATGTTAATACAATAAAAAAAGTATTCTATCCACATTTCATCATCAGCCATGATTTCCTTTTTTTTAACATCCTTAATATGAAAATAATGTCGAACTTATTTTGTCACTAGTAAAGATACAAAAAATAAATGCATGAAAATTCACCAAAAATGGAACGAAAAGAAAGGACTCATCAGAATAGAGTTAAATATTTATCCTGATTTTGAACAAATCATTCTTTATTTTAAACGAATTGTTTATTATTATGAAGAAGTTGTTTGTTATTTTGAAATGATTTGTTATTTTGAACAATTTTTTCGTTAACTTAAACACATTCTTCGTTAACTTGAATTTGATTTTATAGCTAATTTAATGGTGGGAGTACACTGGGGTATCAGGCGTCTAAGTCATATGTACTATGTAATGTTGCATTTTTTTATGTTTATTTCATAGACAAATCGGAGATGAACCAAATGCTTGCAAGTACTTGCGACACCCCCAAATCTTAAATTAATGGTAGTTAAAATCTATTTATATATCTAGATTATCCTAATCTATTTATATATCTAGATTATCCTAATCTATTTATATATCTAGATTATCCTAATTCCGTTGTAATTTCTTGTATTTTTGCAATCTTGTGTAACCTATGTACACTTAGAAGTGCTTTTTTCATTTCCTTCATTCATCATTTGTATGCTTTTAAAAAAATAATATTTGATTTCGTTCGTTCTGATCATTCATTTTCCATCTATTTTGTTGAGATAGCCGTTTGTTCAGTAAAAATGTTACTTTAATTAAATCAAACATAGGCGGTTTCAGGGGGGGGGGTGACAGTCCATTACGTCCCCCCCCCAAGTGAAATTAGGGGGGGGTGTAAACCCCTGGATTTTTACCAAAGTCATTACACCGAAGGCTTTTGACCTGGAACAGGTCATCTATGACCACTGACAGGTTGGTCAAGCTTCAAAGAATGGCGGTGCACGCAAGGAGGCTTGCCTCAATTTCGGAGAAGAGTGTTTTTAATGCCTTTCTAATGAAAGATTGAAAGGATTTAAATTTTTTTTTTAACAAAAATTCCTTTCTACACATTTTTAGCCTTCTTTTATTTTACCTCTAAAATTAAGCATAAAAATTAAAATAATCTTTGTATAGCCTGGGGGCCCTAGAAAAAGGTCTTAGAAAACAGGTATAGGGTTGAAATGCATGTTAACAGCCCAATTTTTTAAGGCCAGCGCATTAAAAATAAAATTACACCGATAACTTTAATAGTTTGGGTGCTAGGAAGGGTTAAAAAAAAATGCCAAAGAAATTGTCAAAAAAAAGTCAAAAATATTTTTTTTGTTTTAAACAAATATCAAAGTGTGACACATGTTTCTACATCCATTTTTCAAGGCTTTTCAAAAATATAATTTTTAGATCTGGAGCTTTAGTCACAAAAAAGTTATGGGTTATGCATTAAAAACTAGAGAAGAAGGCTTCAAACGCCTCCAACCCCAGCATGTTCAGGATTAACAACCATTATTTACTAAAATACATAATATATGCACAATGTGACCCCTAAAAATAAAATGTACATAATATATGCACACTGTGACCCCTAAAATGTACGTATTAAAGTGGATTTTTAGAATTCATGCATGAATAAATATATCAACAGAAAAAGTAATTATAAATTGAAATCATTATGAATGCAAGCTACAGGGTGTCCCAAAAAACATGGGAATTCAGTGACGAATAGTATATCGTCTTTGTTATGAATTAGCATTGTAATACCTAATTTCAAAAGCCATAATATTATTATGGCTGCTAGAGTTTATTTTATGAAAAGGGTAAAAGACTGTAAAGATGTGTCTATAATGTCTCTGCAAGATGAACAGTGAAGACGGACAAGTTTTCTCTGTTTGTATACTGCAATTTTCTTGTTTTACTAAGTACAACCGTATGCAGTCAAAACATAAACAAACAAAATGTAAACATAGCAGACGAAACTCTTACAGATTAAAGCTTTCTCAGTTGGTATCACTATACTAAATCAAAGAATTATTTGAAAAGACGATATCGAATTCGTCACTGAATTCCCGTGTTTTTTGGGACACCCTGTACAATTGATACAATGTTTGTGAATGAAAAGATTTCAGAATACATCTAAATTCTCATAATGAAAAACAAGTCATATGCATTTTAAAAGTACTCTAGTGTGGGGGGGGGATTTGAACTAAAAGGTTTAATAAAAGTTGCTAAAGATATATTTTACCTTAGAATTTAAATAATCTCCTCTTCTGGCGTGAACAGCTATTTTAACTATTTTCTTCCCATCATACTTCTCCCTTAAATGTAAACTTAACATCAATTGTACTTCAGGACTCAGGAGTAAACAATATCTAACCCGTGATTTGGTACGAATCTGACTCTTAGTTTCGGTAGTTATGTTATCTAAAAACATCGTCTGAGCTGAAAACCTTAAAATAAGATTTCCTTAATCCGGTGACATGGAAACGCTTCAACACGGAAACGACTCAACACGGAAACGGATCAAAAATTATTTTTGAGGCATTTCCGTTTTTTTTTTAGAAATTCAAGGAAATCCCTCAAAAGTTCAGAATTGTTGAGGGATTTCCGAATATTTTGTATCCGTTTCCCAATATTTAGAGTTGAATGGTTTCCTCTTTTTTTTGTTAAACAATTTCCTCATATTTTTAGGTCCGTTTCCTCACATTTTTGAATCGTTTCTGCTTTTTTTTAAAAAACTTTAAAAATCACATTTTGTTGATTGGTTTCCTCAAATTTTAGGTCCGTTTCCTAATATTTTTGATCCGTTTCTGCTTTTTTTTTTAAAAAACTTTAAAAATCTCAATTTGTTGATCGGTTTCCTCAAATTTTTGTTTTTTAAAATAAGAGAGTTCCTCCCGTTTTAGTATATTAATCTTAAATAGCGTGCAAAATTTCAAATTTATCGGCTTATGACTCTGAACTCTGATTGGTTGAATTTTAATTTTCAAGATTAGGTTAGTCTCGAGAGAGGATCAAGCATTAATCTCAATATCCACCATTCTAAAGTTTTCAGCTCTGCACACTTTAACTTGAATTCTTCACTTTAAATCTGAATTCAAACAACTTCAAACTTACAAAGTTATCTTTTCCACTTTTATATTTAAAACGCATCCGCAGAGAAAAGAAAAAAAAGAATATGTGAAATTTATGATTAATTGGATCAATTGTGACAGGGAGCGAACTGTTATATTACTGTGTGCTAATTCGACCATATATTCAATATTGATATACCTAATCTTCTCTGTACACTGCTCCATAGCTTCATAAGCAGCATTCTGTATATCATCATGAAACTACTATCACAAATAATTAATTCATTTTACCCATGCTCTTTCAAAATTATTATCGAAAATTGTCGAAATAATTGGTATTTGGTTTGGTATTTGTAGTTTGAAGGGACCCTGTGTTTTTAAGAGTCAAGAATTAAGGAATTTCCAATATTTTCTGGAAAAAAAACTTCCGGATTTCCTGCAATAGGAACAATGATGAAAATTGTGAAAATTTAAGCCTTTTCAAGCTTGAGAAACTATATCTTTGGCCTTAATTGTCTTAATTTTGATTATTTTTAGTTTTAACCTGAAAATGTTTTTTCAACTCGTTCCGTATTTGATAGAACATATAAAAAGGCGAAGGATACACACCTGAAATTATAGATTAGGTCATAGTACAATGTACTTTCCTTTCTGGAGACTGAAAGCAATTGTCCTTGTAATTTCAAGATTGATATTACATGCATCCTTGATGAGAAAAAACTTTTATGAATTGGAATTATGAATTATGAATCGAAAATAAAAGATTCACATGAAATTACATCTATGTTCTTAAAATGGGCTGTAAGCATGATTTCAAGTGTTATTCCTTGTTAATTCCGGCATATCTATTTTAATCTACTAAAATTCTTTTAATTGGTAAACACTTGGTTTGCAAGCTGCAACATATGAATTCCTCTAAAACGTGACTTTACACTTTTTACAGTCTAAACTCTGTTATTTGCATAACTGTTATGAGCTGTTTTTTGTTAACAGCATTTTTAAATATTCATAAGTAAATTTTATTCTCTGCCCCTTCCAGAAAGTAACATTTAATTTAAATTCCTTAAACAAATAACAGCTTGCAAACAAAGTGTATGTAATTATAAAAGCATTTCAATTTAGATAATTATGTATTTTTCCAACATTCTTGATCATGAAAGGTTTAAAGAGTACGTTGTTAATCGGGGATGCTCGTTTTTAAATGGAAGGTCACTTGAAACTACACTCATGTTCCTCTCATGGTGACGAAATTTGTTAAAGCCAGCCTGTTTGGCGAGTTTGTGCTTGCTTTGCCATTGCCCAAAGGAATTTGTACTCAATTGTGTTCTTACATAAACAAAATAAACACTAAATTAATGGGCAAAAAATTGGCAAATTTACATGCATTAAGTTAGTGCAAAATGTTTGGGTATTTTTACTTCATTTAATTTAAACAAATTTTATTTTGTGGAATTTCTAGCAAATTCTGGTGAACAATTTACGTCGATCTCACGTTTATACTACCTACATCAAGTATCTTATTAAACTGATATTTGTCAATATTTTCAATAAAAGCATCATAAAAATATTCTCCATGCTCGTTCATTTCTGCTATTCCTTCCACAGGACTATTCACATCAACAACACCTAGGATTGATTAACAGTAACCAAATTTTATAAATTGGAAAAAGCTCGCTGAACTATCCGGCACCACATCTTTTAAGTACTCAAATCCTGAATCACAATTCAAAGTTCAAAATTTTGAACAATCCTAATTTGAAGTCAGCTGATACAGATAATTTAGCGGACAATTACAACCGCGCAATCACAACGCCGCAAATATTGGGTTCATAAATCTATTGGCTGAAACAGATCTCTGCTTTTAGTCACTAGGATAGTTCAAATTTAAGAACTAATTGATTGAATCAGCCACAATAGATATGTGGTAAAACTGTACCTACATAATTTAACAATTTCTTGTAATTAATTAAATCCAGTCCCAGTTATACTTTCATCACGGGCGAATTATTAGGGGTGAGCAAAACTTTTATGGCGCGTAGCAGGAAAAATAATGTTCTGCTCCCCCTGAAAATGTCCTCTCTCACCTCTTTGGGGGAGCAAAATTTAACTCAAAATAAAACAGTTTTCTGTATCACCTTTTTTCTTATATTTTTATAGCTCTAGAACTTTAAACAAACACTATCACTTAAATAGTCATAGCTCACCATTCTAAACTGATCACAAAATTTAAACTAAACATATATTAGCTAAATAATTGTAATACTAAATAGAATTTTCTTAACTAATAAAAATTTAAAATTTCAATAATTTCTCGCTTTTACCCAGATCTCATCCCTAACTAAAACTTCACCCTCAGGGTGAGCAATTTAGCTTCTGGGTAAGCCATTTAGCTTCTGGGGTGAGCCATTTAGCTTCTGGGGTGAGAAATTTAGCTTCTTGGGTGAGCCATTTAGCTTCTGGGGTAAGCCATTTAGCTTCTGCGGTGAGCCATTTAGCTTCTGGGGTGAGCCATTTAGCTTCTGGGGTGAGCAATTTAGCTTCTGGGGTGAGCAATTTAGCTTATGGGGTGAGCCATTTAGGTTCTGGGGTGAGCAATTTAGCTTCTGGGGTGAGCAATTTAGCTTCTGGGGTGAGCAATTTAGCTTCTTGAGTGACCAATTTAGCTTCTTGGGTGAGCAATTTAGCTTCTTGGGTGAGCAATTTAGCTTCTGGGGTGAGCAATTTAGCTTCTGGGGTGAGCAATTTAGCTTTTGGGGTGAGCAATTTAGCTACTGGGGTGAGAAATTTAGCTTCTGGGGTAAGCAATTTAGCTTCTGGGGTGAGCAATTTAGCTTCTGGGGTGAGCAATTTAGCTTCTGGAGTGAGCAATTTAGCTTCTGGGGTGAGCAATTTAGCTTCTGGGGTGAGCATTTTTCCAGGGGTAAGCGGCCGCTCCATCGCTCAACCCTGTAGAGATTGGCATGTTCAACTTTCTTCATTTCATTGTTTCATTGTATGTGAATGACCCATTTTGTTTCATTTGTTCAAAAATAATTGATTTTAATCGTGCACAAAATTATCAAGTTATTGTCCATTTTTCATACTTTTTGTTCGTTTTCTCTCGTTCATTAAAATTATTTGTTCAGAAAAACAAGTTTGTTTTTTTCTTAAATTTGTTAAAAAAAATTGTTCGTTCAGTAAAAAACTATAGTTGCTACTAACAATTGTTTGTTCAATAAATAAAACGATCATGTTTTTTCCAAATTTTTTGAAAAACTTATTTATTAATTTAAAAAAAACGATATTTTTTAAAAATTTTGTATGGGCGATTTTAAATTGTTCATTTATAATAAACATAACATTAATTATTTCTCTGAATGATTCATTTTGTTCGTCCATCATTAGGGTTTTTTCTGTTCAATATCTATTTTAACAAATAAACAATAACCATCTCTACACCCCTGTATCCCTGAATTTCATTGTTAATTTGATAATTTGATGACTCAATTATCTATGTAACTATAAATATCTATGACTCAATTATCATCTTATAATCACATTAAACTTACAGAATTTGTCTTTTGATATTGACATCTGATTCCCCCATAATGTTTGCATTTAATAATCATAAAAGATTTAAAGAATAAAATGCAAACATTTAAACAGACAGACAGTGTATAATTAAGATTAATTTTACCTTCTTTGAAAATATATGCATCTGGATGAAAAGCATTTTCCATCATTTCTGCCTGATACTTTGTTAATATTGCTGTTAAACCGAACTATCAGTCAATCAATCAATTTATAGAGCTTTTAAAGAATAATCGATTTTATCTCAAGAAAATGATGACTTTTCCATCCCCGACAGAGATAATTTTGGTCAATTTCCTTTCATTGCCTCTGCTCTGTAAAGCCGCAGATCACTTAGATGGCAAACTGCAATTGCAAATTATCAATTTCTAGATATTCTTAGTATTTTTCTTGGCAAAATAAATCCAGTATTGGACTTCAGTAAATTAGCATGTTAATCTTGAAATGGGGAGTCACTTGAAATGAGGCTGAAATCCTTCAACTCATCATTAATATACATTGTACTTGAGCTCCAACCTTTATAATGTGAATGCAATATTTTAACCCCATTACTATTTCCTTGAACCCTCCTATACCGTTTTTTAACTGAAAAAGTGTTGGTCTGGGGTCGTTTTTTTTTAATCTGACGTTGTTTGACGCGCTTTGTCATAGTCATGGATTCTTAACTAATTAACTAATTAACTAATTAACTAATTAACTAATCAACTAATTAACTAGTTAATGTATATATATTATTGTATAAATATATATTTCAGTTTTTAAACTGCTGAAGATCGTCATGAGACGTGAAATATTACATTAAGTATAATTCTTTTTCAATAAAATGTAAAGTTCAAAAACTGAAATAAATATATAAACATATATAAAATATCCTGTACTCGCTTTTTGCATATATATTTTTAATATTTAACCTGTAAACTAGTTTGAAATATACGTTATTATATATTATAAAAGCTTCTACACACAATGAAAATCTTGTTGCTGTCCCTAAGGGAGCTGTTTCTGTGTGGTATCGCTCTTTTTACCAAATTACAAAATTCAAACGTAATTATTGGTTAAATATTTCCCAAAAGGAATTGAGTCTTTGGAACAAAATCAAATATTTAAACCTCAATATCTTTAGAACTCAATGTTGTAAACCTTTGATATTTCAAACTCTGATTATTTGATTTAACAAAATTCATAGTTTGAAATATCTAAGGTCAGCAACATTTGGTTCCAAAGATATTGTGATTAGAAAATCAGAGTTTGTGGCAAAGAGTCAATTCCTTTGTAATTCTAATTCATTGTTCTACGTACCAGTAGAGTAGCATATGCCATCATTACATTTCCTAATCTACCATTGCAATTAGTCTAGAATAAAAAAACGGTGTGGTGGTGATTAATACTTCATAGTTGTGTGTACAGAAAACACCAAAAATTGGTAAATTTTCTTTATTTGTCTTAACCCTATCCCTGCTGGGGTACTTGAAAACCAGGATATGCTGGGGGGGGGGGGTCAATTTGCCCCCCCCCTCTAAATCCCATGTTTGATGTCCAAATATGACAAATGATACATCATTGGAAAGCTCTTGTGCTCTACTTTTAGAATCTGCAAAAAAATTTGCAAATTTGCAAAAATTGAATTTTTTATCGCAAAATCCAGTTATATAGTAAAAATGTTTGCAAAAAATAATTTGTCCAAAAAATGAAAAATTATACATTTTTGAAAAGCCCTTGACCATGCCATTTCAAATATGCAAAAATGTTTGCAAAATTTTAAGCAACCTGATTTTTAATCAAGAAAAACTAAAAATGTGCATATTTCCTTTGACAGGTTGTTTGCAAAAAATTTGCAATTTTTGTCTCGCAAAACTTGTGCAATCCGTTTCCTTATGTCATAGGCTTTCCAAAAAGCTAAATTTTATCAAAATCTGACAAGTGAAAGTGGGTCAAAACAAAGATTTAGTTTGTTACAGGAAAAAGCATTCATTCAGGCAGTGTGCCTGAGGACTCAGGCAGTTATTATTAAAGCCCGGTTTTAGGCCTAAAGGGAGGGCTTTGGGTATGTAGGAAAAGTCAGAAAAATTTAAACAGCCTCAGACCAATACTTTTTGAGTTATGTAAAAAAAACTACATGGGGGGGGGGTCAAATTGACCCCCCCCCCCCAGCAGGAATAGGGTTAAAAATCATAAATTTTAAGATTGAAAAGATTTCTTCATAATTTTTTCTCAGACAAAGATGATGATGAACAATGTTTGTTTTTAACAAAACCTTTGTTCAATTAGATCGTTTCTTCCGTTAGATTGTTTAAATAATCGTTTGCACAGTGAAAATAGATGTTAAGTACTTTACTGAAAATGTTTAAAATTCCAAGGTTTTTTTCAAGTAGAAACTTCCCAAATGTGCAATTTCACAAAATCTGTCTTAAAAGTAGCGCTCCGCACTCACCCCCTAGCCTATTATAGCGCATTGCTGGACCCCTTAGCCTGTCCAAGCAACAGCGCTCGGAAATTGTCACTTGGAAAGTAATTCTTGGGAAAATGCTTTTGGTAAAATCCCTAAATGCTCGTTTAATAAACTTTGTTCGTTTTTAAAAATTTCGTTTGTTGACAAAAATGATGCCCATCTCTAGAAAGGCTACTTTGTAAATAGGAATAGGATAGTCCCTGTCAGGTGCAGGATAGTCCCTGTCAGGTGCAGGATAGTCCCTGTCAGGATCAGGATAGTCCCTGTCAGGTGCAGGATAGTCCCTGTCAGGTGCAGGATAGTCCCTGTAAGGCGCAGGATAAAAGAGTGCTGGCTTTATACGGTAATGGAAAAATTAGTTATAATTTCGAACCAGTTCTTTTTGACAGGTATGTACATAATAATTAAAATAGTTTTACCTTCAGAACAGATCTGATGAAAATAAATCCATGCTTAATGCATAAAAAACAGGATAGATTTAGAGTAAACTAAATTAAAAACTTTAACCCTATCACGGTGTTTTCCCCCCCCCCCCCCCTCTGTGGTTTTTTTTATGATACTTCTTCCCTTTTTCAACTTCATAGTTATGAAAATATTTGGCTACCATTTTTTTTGATTCATAGGGTAGGATGGAGGACCCTCAAATGGTGGGTCGGTAATTAAAAAATTCAGAAAAGGTTAACAACTTTTTTATCAATTTAGTTACAGGGCTTAAATTTTAAAAGCCCTGTAAAAATGGATGTAATATTATGTGTCACATGTTGATATTTATTGTCAAAAATTAAAAAAATTACTTTTAAACATTTTTTCGGCGTACTTTTTGAACTTTTTTAATTCCTCCCTTGCACCCTAACCATTAAAGATAGAGGTCTCAATGTTTTAATAAGCAGGCTTTGACAAGTTTTCCCCCCCAATCTATATTAGACAAAAATATCCCAATCGGGATAGTTAGGGTTAAAGTAGTTTTTCACAACACAATTTTTTTACCCTTACTCATTATTGATTAACCAAAAAATTATTTTATATTTGTAGGGTTTACATTTTTCATAATAACTATCCTTTTTGAAGTTCTGAAAACAGATTCAACTAGAAAGTATCCTCAATATCAAATTTGTCATATAAAGTTCTTCCCTGGGAGCAATCAGCTAAACAATCAGGTTTTATCATTATTTGTATCCTGAGTCTAGTCTTATATTATAATGTCTATTTTTTGTATCCTGAGTCTATTCTTATATTATAATGTCTATTATTTGTATCCTGAGTCTAGTTTTATATTATAATGTCTAATATTTGTATCCTGAGTTGTATCCTGAGTCTAGTTTTATATTATAATGTCTATTATTTGTATCCTGAGTCTATTCTTATATTATAATGTCTATTATTTGTATCCTGAGTCTAGTTTTATATTATAATGTCTATTATTTGTGTCCTGAGTCTAGTCTTATATTATAATGTCTATTATTTGTGTCCTGAGTCGAGTCTTATATTATAATGTCTATTATTTGTGTCCTGAGTCTAGTCTTATATTATAATGTCTATTATTTGTGTCCTGAGTCTAGTCTTATATTATAATGTCTATTATTTGTATCCTGAGTCTATTCTTATATTATAATGTTTATTATTTGTAAACTGAATATAACATAATATAATATAATGTATTAACTTTTTAAAATAATTTTCATTATTTGTTAATCTGAGCTGAGCTAAAAACTTTAGAATGAGATATCCTTAATCAGGATCGCTTAATCTGATTATCCAATGTACACACTTTTGATTTTCTTCTTATAATCCTCTTTTTGGATATTTCTACTGTATAAAAGTTATGTTTGATAACAATTACAGATACAATGCTATATCAATTGGACTAGTGTCCGATTGAATTAAAGTAAGCTGTTCACAAGCCGGCTTTTAGAGCGTTTAAACAAATATAAACTTGATCATGTTAATTGAAATTATTAAAAACTTATTTTAGGACTATTGTCATTTTGAACGTTAGTCTTAATAAACATTAATCCAAAACTTACGTTCGTTCAATCGATGTTTAGATCAATTGATATGACACCATCAACACCAGAAATCAAAACTGGTTTTTCAAAAGTTAAAGAGTACATCTTAACATGATACGCTGATTGGTTAAATTTTGAACTTCTTGTATATCGAATGCGTTTTAAAATAATCTTAAGTTTAGTAAAACCAGGAGTTTAAGCATTAATCTTGATATCCACCATTCTAAAGTTTTCAGCTCTGAAAGCTTTAGAATTGTGAATATTGAGATCAACGCATGATCTTCTCTTTTTGTTAATCTCAAGATAAATCTAATCTTGAGCTTGTATCTAGGAAAATGTCTAAATTTTAACCAATCAGATGGGGGTATGCAGTATTCCGAACAGCCAATAAGAAGACAAGATATTTCAAATTTTGCGCGCCATTTAATGAGAGAACTTAACTTTCATTGGTCGGAATATCCAAAAATAGTAGTCTAACCAAAAATCTAAAGTGTGCACAGGATATTAAGATAAATGTTTGGTACTAAGTCAGGGTATCCAATTCTAAAGTTTTTACAGCTCAGGAACGCGATCGATTTGCATTTTTGCTTTGATATACGCAAAATATTTAAATCTGCCTAATGTGATTTATTTCTATTAATATGATTTATCTTATGTATAACTGCTCTGCGCTCGTATATTAGTAGAAAGCAGTTGAGGTGTCAACACCTCCTCTCTCTGAGAGAAAGCATGCAAAAGGCTTGCAAATATATTCAGGACTAGGGCCGCAACCCTTTTTACTGTCAACAAGAATGGGTTCACACCCTTTGCTAATAGTAGATGTCAAAGTCTACTACAGTCAACGAGTACGGTTTCACACCCTTTGCTAATGGTAGATGTCAAAGTCTACTACAGTCAACGAGTACGGGTTCACACCCTTTGCTAATGGTAGATGTCAAAGTCTACTACAGTCAACGAGTATGGGTTCACACCCTTTGCTAATGGTAGATGTCAAAGTCTACTACAGTCAACATGAATGGACTCACACCCTTTGCTAATTTAATGGTGGATGTCAAAGTATACTTCACTCAACAAGAATGGGTTCACACCTTTTGCTAATGGTAGATATCAAAGTATACTACAGTCTACAAGAATGGGTTCACACCCTTTGCTAATGGTAGATGTCAAAGTCTACTACAGTCAACAAGAATGGGTTCACACTCTCTGCTAATGGTGGATGTCAAAGTCTACTACAGTCAACGAGAATACAATTCTACTTTTGCTGAATCAATATATATTATAAGTTCAATGAATGCATTCCTGAAAATGTTTTGATTATTTAAGTGCTGACTAATTAACTACTTGTAAATGCACAATGAATATATTCTTAGTTGAGTTTTCAATATGTATACTTTGTTTCAACAAATACGATCAAAACAAAATTATCAAACAATATATTTTTAATTGGCTCATAATAAATTTTCTTTTGTGTTTTATTTTAAGCTGAACCATAATGCATTATTATTTTGTATTTTGTGTTTGAAAATAAATACTATAACTATAACTATATATTTGTATATATGTTAGCTTTAGCAGGACAAACGGCTGGACCGAATGGGCTGACATTTTGTGAGGGAACCCTTTATTACCCCAGGGGTAATTCAAAAATCAAAATTTTTCTTAAAAATAAAAAAAAAATGTCACGGGCATCGCCGGGAATTTCAGTTAGTTACATATTAATCGGATTTAATTTGGGTTTAATTTTTTTTTGGAAAACAGAACCATAATTATGATGAGAATACATATCCGGATTTTTTCCATATTTGAACTGTAAACTAGAATTCACTAGAAACCGTACTTTAAAGTAAACTTATTTAAATCATGGAATTTTTCCTGGTTCTAGGTCTGCAGATGAGTTGTCCACGTGGTGCAGTACAGTACAAGGTTTCAGTGCCCAGCAAACAACCTTCAGCTTGATTCACCTGAGGTTAAAACTTGTTTAATCTCTTAATAACGCGCTAATCTTTATTTTATAAAAACGATAACTTACTAGGCAATTAAAATTATAGTGCTCCAAGATTTTTAGGCTTTTCCTAGACACAGTTACCTAGGCACAGAAACATATTTGGTTAGAAATAGAGGTCATAAAGGTTATTGATCAGGACAATAACTAATTTGAACCCACCTCCATTTGGAAAATCAAATTCCAAATGGTGAAAAAAGCAAAAGATAAAAGAGCTAGGTATTTTTTCTCAATCATATTTCTCTGAAAATTGTTTGTACATTAATGAAAAAGAGGTATTTAAGACTGTAATGACGACATACAATCCTTAAAATATGATGATAAGTCTGCTGCCCTGAATAAAACCCATTAACGGCTTATTCAATGATTTGGCAAGAAAAGAAATAAGTTTTACAGATCCAGGGAATCATAAATATAAGAAACAACTCAGTATCAAATAGAGTCTAGTAAAATAGATAGCAATGTAGAATTTGTACACTCTGAGTACAGCTGTATTCTGACGTCACAAGTGTCAACAGGTTTTGTGTGTCCGACAAACTGATAGTTTTAGAATAAAGTGCTTATCTTTCAGTAAAACAAGAGCAATTTCATGTTTTCATCAGTTTCTGTTTTGACACTTTTTTCTTTAATCTTGGAAAACATGTCAAATAATGTGAGAAAATTTCGGTTTTCCTTGTTATATTTTACACAAGTGACGTTGTGTATAATTGGTCCATTTCTCTGTTACCACCTATTGTAATTGATAATCTATTTGCTCAGTATCAATTCGTCACCTGAAGTCTCATCCTTTGTGGGTAACCCTGTATCATAGACCTTATATGTACTTGATTACAAGCAAAATCATTTTGATTTATAATTTTTCTTCTTTCATCACAAGTTCGACGATGTAAGGTACTATATACTACACAAACATATCTATGGGAGGGGGGGGGGGGTCAACTAACACAGGTTTCAGGGTTTTGTTAGCTAAATTTTTGTGTAAAAATATCAAAAAGGAGAAAAAAACTTTAATTTTTCATTTTTACCCCACATCATAAAATATCACTAAGAAATAAGTGTCCACATTGGATCCGTTAAGAAATTGAGCGCAGCGAAAAAAAAACATCGTAAACGGTTTGTAAAATTGGCACACACCTTTAAGGTTTTTTTTATAGTATTAACAACAGTTTGCCAAACCTTTAAGATGTTCATAACAATTCTTAATGAAGTCGGCACAAGTAGTTTCTAAATTGTAAAAAAAAATCTTTTAAAAGTTCCATCATATAAAATAGGGAGGGGGGGGGCTAAAGACCACATTTAAAAACATCAAAATACATTATTTTTTCCATTTCTATTTTTGCAAGTTTCTTGCAATTTTAGCAGAAAAAAAGATCCGTTTTTTAAAAACACATCCATATTGTTTTCGTTATCTACCGTTAATTTTGTTCTTCAATATGGCTAATCCGTTTCTTTAACTATTTGAAAATTAACGGTTTTGGTCCTTTGTTAACAGACTCTTACATTAATTTTTGAAAACCTCCGTTTTGTTAACAGAACAATTTTAAAGTTCCCATGCTTATCAAAACCAACAAATTATTATTTTAATTTATAAGGAACACCAATCTTTTTTTTAAAAAAAAACTAAAAAAATAAATAGCTTAAAAAATTTAACACAGCTGTTGTAATCACCTGGTTATTTCTAATACTGAAATACATGAATATAGAATACTCCTGGATTCTTTTCATTGTTCTCTTTCATAAAAATAATGATTTTAATTCATAATAATACTTGTTTTTTAAATTTTTTTTAAAGAATATGATTTCTTTTAAAACAGTTCAGATGTTCAGCAGGGGCTTAGCTCATGATTTGCTAGGGGTTTGGGGGGCATTATATGATTTGCTAGGGGTGGGGGGGGGNTGTTACCAAATAATCATTTATTCTATTTTCAGTACACAATAAAATCTGGGGGGACCTTAAACACAAAAGAGAGTAGTACAAATGTACATATTAGTCTAGTTAGTTGTATATTGTCTAGTGTATGTTAAAAAAATAGAAATAATAATAATATGATAAGCTACAATGTTTTACGAAAACATTTAATTTCTCAAAAATATAAGAAAAATTCTCCCGGTAAATATGTCTTGTTGTCTGATTTCTAAACGTTGGATTTCTATAATGTTTGGCACCCTAAAAACCAACATTTCTAAAAGAAAAAAATTCTAAAAACAAAAACTTGATTTTATTAACGTTTGTGACATTAGTGATTTAATTTACGAAACATCGCAAAATTATGAATGAGATTGAAAATTATTTCTCAAATTATTTTCAAAATTGTATTGCAGAAAATTTTCGAACTGGTGTAATGTAGTATTTAAAGCATGGTGTAATATTTAGATGAATGACCCGATGCAAAAACCTTAAACCCTTTGTCAGAACCTGGAGATTAGGATCAGTACACTCCAGGATCTTACACAGGATAGACGCTTGAGCCTGAGCTCCCGTTTATCCCCTTTAAGGCCTGGGGACTTGTTCTTCATTGACAGCTCTAAGGATGATATAACTTTCATATGCCTACTCGAGTACCAAGGAGGACACCAGCCTCCTTACCCCATCAATGTCTAGAGGATGCATCTTCAAATTCATCAGCATCCCCAAAGGACCTCTCTACATTAGTTTCTCATGGCGGAGATTGTAACAGCCTCATTCTCATCATCTACTCTAGATACTCGCAACCAGAGTATCAGAGACTCTTCCGAGCTACAGCTAGTTCAACTACTCTAGATACTCACAACCAGAGTATCAGAGACTCTTCCGAGCTACAGCTAGTTCAACTACTGTAGATACTCGCAACCAGAGTATCAGAGACTCTTCCGAGCAACAGCTAGTTCAATTACTCTAGATACTCGCAACCAGAGTATCAGAGACTCTTCCGAGCTACAGCTAGTTCAATTACTCTAGATACTCGCAACCAGAGTATCAGAGACTCTCCTGATCTACTACTCTAGATACTTTAGCTTGGCCTAATTGGGGGTCCACTGGAGATACAGAGCAAGTAATAAATCTAAGACACTCCAGTCCAGCTAGTTTAACTACTCTCGTCTACCCGCGAGAATGTATAAGAAGACTAGGATGTCATAATCTGGGGACAGTGTAGACAACTTGGACAAATCTCAGCTAGTAGGAGCATCTCAGATTGTAGGAACATCTCTGTAACCAGAGTATCAGGGACTCAAGGAGCAGCTCCGGTAATATACAGCTATCATAACAGAGATTCTAGGAGCAGTTGGATTTGAGAGACATTAGAAGCAGATGCAGTATCATCCAGGATTACAGTACTGGAGCAGCTGAACGAGATATCTAGTTGAGGGAGCTGCCTAGTTAGATGCTGAACAGGAGTTGAAGGAGCTGCTTAATTACACCAGAGAATTATGAATATCTGAGTAAGATGTAATAAGACAGAAATAAACTTAAACAGATGTATTTATACCAATGAAGATAAACTGATAAATACCATTCATTTATACTCTGTGAGATAGACATTAAACTATATGAATAACTAGAATTGGATAGTTTATGAAACTGGTACTGGGATCAAAAGTGAAGCTTTTGCATTAACCCTTGACAGAGGAGGGGCTTAAATGGTTAACCTTGATAACCCTAGGATTTATGTCTGGAATTTGAATGATAAAAGAGTTTTTACATTACAGTGAGATGGTCTTCAGCATTTTCTCAAAAAAGGCCCCATAGTTTCCAACCTTGTTTCAAATATTAAAGTATAATGCCATACCACAGACCATAGTTTCCAACCTTGTTTCAAATATTAAAGTATAATGCCATACCAAAGACCAGAAAAGTAAGGCAAAGGACTGAATGAATTCTGTGCAGTCGTCTGTCAAGTGTCATTCTTTGAGTAATGGTAGTATAATATAGTGTAGTAGTAATATTGCACAGTTGTTGCTGGATCAAAACTCATACAACTAATACCAGAACCAGCAAACAAAACTATATAAAAAGTTAAATCTTATTATCTTATATTTTTATTTTAGTTTTTACAATTTAATGTTAAAAAACAATACATCAAATAAAATTTTAACATATTTCGATTTTTATTATAATCTATCGGAAAAATCATTTTGTTTGAAAAAACAAACCAAGATCAAAGCATTTTGTGCGAAATTAAGAATGTAATGTTAGGTGTGTATAAATATTTGTGAGTTATTCCGAACACTCCGTTCACTATTACGAAATTCTGAATGCTACGAACAAGAAAGTTATCCAAGAAAAGAGTCCACAATCTTTTTGTCAACATTGCTCTTTTCTCCCTGACCACGTCCATCCAATCTATAAAAACATATTTAAAATGTCATATATATATATATATATATATACAAATAAGAAGATTGTTGCGTTTCAACTGATATATATAAATATATATATATAATTTGTTTTGTTGTATGTCTGTTTGTTTGAATCCTATAAACGTTGAAACGGCTGAATCCATCGGGCCCAATTTTTTATTCAGCCTACTTTTTCCCCTGTTTAATGTATAATAACCTATTCTGAATACATGTACGCGGTAAATGTACATCAGACAAAATCAAATCAAGTACCGTCTGCGAAGCATGTATAATCACAGGGTTGTCAACCATTAACTATAAGACTCCCCCGTCCATCCATGTAATGTCGTCTTTAACTTGAAATCCCCTCTCGGAGACACCAAACCAAACAGTTTTAGCCCCACTTTCATTGTTCTCCGGTAACGGAGTTTAAACACTTTTATTATTGTGAACAGAATATTTTAATATAAATAATTAGTGACTTTCGTTAATAATTAATTGTCATTCTTTTCAGAAGTTTCAATATATAAATAAAACGTCTTAGGACTCCCCGACGGTTTTAACCTACATATCATTTAATAGATCGTAAGAATCTTTTCATTATAAAATTATAAACCTTGTAAAATTTATATGTTATTATCCATTTAATTTTTAGGAAATAAAGAGTTTTCTGCATTATCGGTTTTGATTCGAGGGTTACTCCGTTGTCTAACTGTTCATTATTGAGAATCTTGCTGCTATCCGACAACAAGAGTATAGAGCAGGCCGGTTCCTTCTCCCTTATAATCTATGCTCCTTGGGCATCCCCCATTCACAAAGATAAACTTCATCTTTATCTGAGTAACAAAGGAAGATCTCATCAGTTTCAGATTCACAGTAAAACCACAATAAAAAATGATCAATTTTTAAATAGAAAAACTAAATTGTATTCGTCATTATTTCTTAGAAAAAAACCTAATTAAATGGCTACGTTGTGAAAATCGGACATAACCCTCTTAAAAATGGTCTGCACTTGAATTAAGGTCTACAGACAGTCCCTTAATCCCAGTCCCTCACCGTACTTTCCAGTCAGGGAGTATGGAATAGAAAGGAGATTCAACTGACACGGCCTGCCCTACCATATGATTATACACGCTTTGTAGACGGGTACTACATTTTTATAAAGTAAAGTAAAAAGTAAAAATTTATTTATTTATGAAATATAACAAAAACATACAAAATAAAGTGTTTCAGGAGAAAATATTTAAAAACCTCTAAAAGTAGAGATTGTGGGAATATTTCCCCCCATTCTAAAAAAAAAATAAAAATAGAAATAAAAGGAAAAGGAAAGGA
>NW_019396460.1:75000-109199 GCF_000591075.1 Eurytemora carolleeae | reverse complement strand
ATAATAAACAGTAAACAGCTTAGACTTGATCCTTGAACAAGACCTATCTCTAATATTTCGACTAAGTCCGAGAAGGTACCATTTATATCGACTTTTTGCCCCCTGCCCCGTAAGATTCAAACCATTGTAATGTGTTGCCCCTAATTCCTGCGTTGTAAAGCTTTTTTAGAAGTATCTTGTAATCAATACAGTCGTAAGCTTTAGATATATCTAGCATGATAAGTAAAACAGATTCATTATTATTTAGTGCGCTGAAAATATAGTTTAAAAGCTTAGTAATTGCTTGCATAACATTGCGTCCCGGCAAAAAACCAAATTGATTTGTTTTAAAATCGTTATTATTGTTGAGAAATGAAAGCATTCGTTTATGCAGAATTTTTATAAGAAATATTCAGAATAGGTTTTTGTATACGTGTTAATTGTTCATCAGAAAAATATTTCTTATTCAAATGAAGTACCATCTGCAAAGCATGTATAATCATATGGTAGGGCAGGCCGCTTCAGTTCTATCTCCCTTCTATTCAATACTCCCTGTTTCCAGTTCATTGCATGTACCGGGCCGAATTTCAACTATGCCAGAGCAGGTAGTACAGTACAATACAGATTATATGAGACAAAAAACGGGACTGTACGCCAAATGAATAATCCCCTTCTAGAGAAATTTATGTGCCCTCACCCTTACCTTCTTCCATTTACGGGACAGTCTTGGAAGTTAACAGCTCCATGACAGATAGCACTTAATTATATTAATTATTGACAGATAGCACTTAATTATATTAATTAATAATTGACAGATAGCACTTAATTATATTAATTAATAACTGACAGATAGCACTTAATTATATTAATTAATAATTAACAGATAGTACTTAATTATATTAATTAATTATTGACAGATAGCACTTAATTATATTAATTAATAATTGAAAGATAGCACTTAATTATATTAATTAATTTTTGACAGATAGCACTTAATTATATTGATTAATAATTGACAGATAGTACTTAATTATATTAATTAATTATTGACAGATAGCACTTAATTATATTAATTAATAATTGACAGATGGCACTTAATTATATTAATTAATAATTGACAGATATCACTTAATTATATTAACTAATTATTGACAGATAGTACTTAATTATATTAATTAATAATTGACAGATAGCACTTAATTATATTAATTATTATTGACAGATATTAACAGCAATTAGATTGATTAATTATGGACAGATAGCACTTAATTATATTGATTAATTATGGACAGATAGCACTTAATTAAATTAATTAATTTTTGACAGATAGCACTTAATTATATTAATTAATAATTGACAGATAGCACTTAATTATATTAATTAATAATTGACAGATAGCACTTAATTATATTAATTAATTATTGACAGATAGCACTTAATTGTATAAATAATTATTGACAGATAGAACTTAATTAGATTTATTAAGTATGGACAGTTTTAAATGTTTTTTTTTGATATAGTAGAACTATATAAAATAAAAATCTGGATGAGCTCCCTGCTCCCTCGAATAAAAAATCCTAGACTGACCTGCAAACATCCGTGTAAACAGGTACGGTCAACTTGGTTCCTTGAAAAAAATTAAACTATTAAAATTAAATTTATTTTATACCTATAAGGGACTGTAGATTAAAATTTTAAGTTTTCTATTGAAAATTCTATAGTAAACTAATTAGATGTTTAGGAATATATTTCTCAAAAGAAATTTGTCAACTAATCAATTATTAATTCTTTTTCATCATTATATTGAATTTCTTAGTCTTTACGAATTTGTTCGCTGATTTCTAAAAATTCTTCAATTGTCGTCTTTTCAAAAAAAATTCCAAAAAATCTACAGAGAATGTGTGCGAATAATGAGAGATTACAGAGATTACGTTTTACATTGTCTGTAAATCTAAATGCACTTGTAAATAGCTACGCAAAACTTGTATTGCGATTAACCTAACCTGCCTATGTCTGTAAATAACAACGTCATCTGTAATGTGTCTAGTTAACATACGCTTGTATATAACAACGTACAACTTGTAATTACGTTGATTAACTGAACCTGTATCATAGAAAGCAAAATACACCCAGTTGGAATTAGAATCCGCTTTGATTACGGTGTGAGAGTAATTACTTCTTGGTTAGCAAACTAGAAGCATCCTGACTCCTCTTCTTGAAAGATAGATATAGATTGGGAACCGGTTTAAATAAATTGTGTCCAGATTGACATTGATAGTAAATCATTAGTACAAATAAATTGTGTCTAGATTGACATACACCATGATTTAAGCAGTGAGATACTCTGATCAAACACCAAAAATACACCATGATATGAGCAGTGAGATACTCTGATCAAAAACAAAAATACACCATGATTTGAGCCGTGAGATACTCTAATCAAACACCAAAAATAAGGATATCAAAACTCAACAGTGCGCAAAACTTGAATTGTAAAAGAATCAGGCATTCTTTAAGTACTCTGCATAAAACGGACTTTCAAAGTCAATTATTAAAAAAGTTGCTGTATGTCTAATTTACTACACTATCCTTTAAACCTTTCTGAGTAACAATGAGAAAGATAAAGGCATTGATAGAATATACAGAATATGAAAATAATCCATTTTTCTAGAGAAAACAGAGGTGTTCACAGACTGAAGTTGTGAATCTGACATGTCACTCTATACATGGAGAACTGCTTAAAATCAATTCTTTACTCGCCTCCAGCTCAAATTTTCTTGATTTATAAATAGTTCACCTGTCTGTAAGGTATCGGTTACACACTGAGTCTAAAAAAAATTTGTAAATCATTTTTTTAAACGAAAATTTGAATTTAGATAAAAGTACCTGTAACTTGTTTTAATAATAATAATTATACCTATTTTGATAATCAGACTCTGACGGAAAAACTGAAAATGTAAAAAATTCATGAAAAGAATATCCGTGGGGACTGAGGGGGGTATAAAAAAGTGGTTTCAACTATTTTAGACAACAAATGGGGGGACAGGTAAATATTACTAAGCCACTGTTTTATTTTCAATGAACTATGGTATACAGTCTACAGCGTACATGTACATTATAAAGCGTACATTGTACACTGCACAAAGTACATTGTAAACTATACAGCGTACATTGTAAACTGTACAGCGTACATTGTAAACTGTACAGCGTACATTTTATACTGTAAAGTGTACATGTAAACTGTACAATAAAAATTAAAGAATATTTTACCTTCACGCTCCGGGCATTCATCAGGGAGTAGGTAGGTTATTCCTCCCAGGTAAACAACCTGCAGTACAGTACAGAAAAGTACAGTACAGAACTAAACAGTGCATTACAGTACAGTACAGTACAGTACAGTACAGTACAGTACAGTACAGTACAGTACAGTACAGTGTTTAGTCCAAGTACAGTACAGTACAGTACAGTTCGGATCACTGCACTGTTGAATTTATCTAAGATTGTACCTGTGCTATTGCCGGAAATACAACTGAAATGTTTGATATAAGAACAATCAAGATGGCCACCTTCATACTGGAGTTTGGTTTGGTTTAGTTTAGTTTCTGTCAGCTGATTTCACACTAAAATTAATATATTTTAAAATAACTGTTTCCAGAAAGGGACAAAATTAAAGTCTGTTGATTAGGGGCTTATCATATTTTCTTGCCTTTTTGGAAAACCATTTTGTTCTCATTGTATCATATTTTCATGATTATTAGAACTGCCCCCCCCCCAATAAATATTTACTTGTATATTTACTCTAAATGTAAACTAAACAAAACTGTAGAATCAACAAAATGCATGAAGCTTAACCTTTCAAATTACTCAGATAAAAATGGACTAAAATAGTTTGTATTGCAACGGTTAAGCTGAAGTGTACACAAAAAATTCAGACAAAATGGCGCCTCAAGCGGATTTACTCTTTCAATTAATCATATTTTTGTATTTCTTTTTATAAAAGATCGCACGAAATAAAAACTTTAAAGAGAAATAATTGAATCAAATAAGATCAAAAATCACTCATTGCCTCTGTTTGTAATGGCTGAATTAAAACAATAAAAATAGTAAGTAAATAAATTAGCAATGAAATTAATTCAAAAATGTGAACTACTAATCATTATAAACATCATTATGAAATCAAATGATTAGAGGATGAATAAATCAAATTCAATTAAAAGTTCGTCTACATATGTATCAGTCCAGATACAATCCGTCCGCTATGAATATCAAACAGAACACGATCCACACGGCTACAATCCCGTGAACTATCAATGCCACTACCTGGGTGCGATCTTGTTTGCTATGTCAACCAGACAATAGTGATCTAATGATCAATGTCTTAAACAGGACACGATCCACATGGCTACAATCCCGTGAACTATCAACGCCACTACCTGGGTGCGATCTTGTTTGCTATGTCAACCAGACAATAGTGATCTAATGATCAATGTCTGACACAGGACACGATCCACACGGCTACAATCCCGTGAACTATCAACGCCACTATCTGGGTGCGATCTTGTTTGCTATGTCAACCAGACAATAGTGATCTAATGATCAATGTCTGACACAGGACACGATCCACACGGCTACAATGCCGTGAACTATCAACGCCACTACCTGGGTGCGATCTTGTTTGCTATGTCAACCAGAAAATAGTGATCTAATGATCAATGTCTTAAACAGGACACGATCCACACGGCTACAATCCCGTGAACTATCAACGCCACTATCTGGGTGCGATCACGTTTGCTATGTCAACAAGACAGTATTGATCTAATGATCAATGTCTGACACATAAATATATTCTGATTCACAATACCCTTCAAAGCTGTGTGTGACCAAGTATTGCATTAAATATCCATGTCTCCCATATTGAATATTTTTTTTTGCGGTTTCTCTACAAAAGTGACTTTTCTTGCTTCAGAAACGACGGAGAAACGAAGGTTTCAAAGGTAAATCGGACATGCTACTCTATAAATGGAGGGTCACTTGAAATTACGCATGTATTCCATTTAAGTATAATTACATCGTATAGATACTTGAAGCTTACACCACAGTATTAAGAGGGATTGCCTGATTTTGTGCCCCCCCCCCCCTTGTGGACATTGTGCCCCCTCTTAAGAAAATTACATAAATAACTTATTTTAACGCTTGTATCAAAAGTATCAATATTTTTTTTCAAAAAGGGGTTGTTCAGGGGGGGCACAATAATTTTTTTGCGCGCTGACGCGCGCTAAATGTGCCCCCCCCCTAGACAAATGCTTTCGTACGCCCCTGTGGGTGAGATCTTGTTTGCTATGTCAACCAAACAATAGCGTTCTATTGATCAATACCAATACTTATAACATGATCTTAATTTGTATGAATTTTGTCAGTCCCTTTCAGCCTGAAAGAGAGTTCAAAGTGTACAAATATCATTTAAATGTTCACAAATTATATGAAGTAGAGTACATAAATACAGTATGTTCCCTAGACTATCCATTTCAATTTCGAATATTTTTAAGTTGTTAAATAAACTTTATAAAATGATTTAGGTAATGAAAATCATTTGATTTATTGTTAAAACGGAAAATCATCGTTTGTAAAGTGAAAGCCATAGAGTCTATGTGAAATGATCATTGGTCAATTATGAAACCAGCCTATTTCATAATTTGGTTTTCTTTTAATATTAATTCTAGATTTTTATAAAATGATATTCCAGGGCCCAAAAGGTTATAAAGCACAAATATGTGAAGTACACCTGATGTATAGAAACAGTACAACACAATGGCCGTTTTACACTTTTTTGTAGTAAATTCCACTCTAATATATTCTATTCTCTTTGGTTTCAACGAAACCAAATTACTCTACACTGTAATCAAAGTGGAGTTCTGATTCTAACTGATCTTATTTACAAAATCTGTATGTGATATTTTAAGTTCCAATGTGCATTCACAATATTATATATAATCTAATCATAATACACAGCTATGTGTAGTGGCTTTACAAGTGTTACTTATTAAAGGATTAACGCAGTTAGATACTCAGACAATGTACAGCGTAGTTTATATTGGTATGTTCAAACTGCATTTATGGCAGGAATAAAAGAATAGATAAAGGCAAGATTGAATAAATAAATGATTGGATGAAAGAATATTATAATGAATAAAGGATTGAATGAAAGAATATTATAATGAATAAATGATTGAATGAAAGAATAACAGAATGATAGGATGAAAGAATAACAGAATGATTGGATGAAAGGATAAAAGAATGAATGAATGAAAGGATGAACGAATGACTGAATATAAAGAGTTGCCTGTAAATGTATGTATGGGGTATACAACAGGTTCCGTGGTTGCAACCAAACTAAACCCATTCAACAATAGAAATATTAGATAGATAGATAGTTAGTAGATTTTATAGGTAGGGTCAGGAGGGAGAGTTAGATAGACATATAGATAAATAGATAAATAAACAGATATATAAATAGATAGATATATAAATAGATATATAAAATACAAAGAAAGATAGATCAATATATAGAAAAATAGATTAATTGATTGAATGATTGGTTGATTGGTTTGTAGATAGATAGATTAATAGATAATAGATTAATTGATTGACTAATAGATTGATTGACTGATTGATTGACTGATTGATAGATTGACTGATTAATAGATTGATTAATAGATCGATGATTCTTGATTTTTTTAAAAACAAAATTCCAAATATTTTGTAAAATAATGATTCCAAGAAAGAATGAAGACGACAATCATTCCATTTTCTTCTGGTCACCATTGTACTAGATATGGGTATAACACGGTGATTCTAATGTGCAGTTTTTCGATGACAGAACATAGCATGTCTGAGTTAAGTAAGTTTCGCGTGATGGAAAATACCATAGACTGTTCTTGTTTTAATGCTCCGTACTTCTTATCTTTCCTCAGGCTTCCTTTATAACTTTTCTCCATGCTTTCTACCAATATTTTCTCATGTTTCCTCTCTTTTGTCCGTGGTTCCGTCCTATCTTTCTTTTATCCATGGTTCCTTTTTATCCTCCTTTCCTCCATGATGTTATTCTGCTTATCTTTCCTGAAGAAGCCCATCCTATCTTTTTTTATATTGCTCCTATCTTACCTTTATTTCTCCGGCATCTTTCTATCTTTCTATCATAAATAATCCAATCTTCTTTTTTTTCTTCCATAGTTAACTTTCCTATCTCTTTCTTTCCTCCATGGACAAAGTTTCTATGTTTCTTTTCTCCATGGATAAGGTTCCTAACTTTCTTTCCTCCATGGTTAAGGATTACTATCTCTTTCTTTCCTTCATGGATAAGGTTTCTATCTTTCTTTCCTCCATGAATAAGGTTCCTATTTCTTTCTTTCCTCCATGGATAAGGTTCCTCTTTCTTTCCTCCATGGATAAGGTTTCTATCTTTCTTTCCTCCATGGATAAGGTTTCTATCTTTCTTTCCTCCATGGATGGTTCCCATCTCTTTCTTTCCTCCATGGATAAGGTTTCTATCTTTCTTTCCTCCATGGATAATGTTCCTATTCCTTTCTTTCCTCCATGGATAAGGTTCCTCTTTCTTTCCTCCATGGATAAGGTTCCTATCTCTTTCTTTCCTCCATGGATAAGGTTTCTATCTTTCTTTCCTCCATGGATAAGGTTTCTATATTTCTTTCCTCCATGGATAAGGTTCCTATTTCTTTCTTTCCTCCATGGATAAGGTTTCTATCTTTCTTTCCTCCATGGATAAGGTTCCTCTTTCTTTCCTCCTTAGATAAGGTTTCTATCTTTCTTTCCTCCATGGATAAGGTTTCTATCTTTCTTTCCTCCATGGATGGTTCCCATCTCTTTCTTTCCTCCAAGGATAAGGTTTCTATCTTTCTTTCCTCCATAGATAAGGTAATAAAATTTCACGGTAATAGTGTCAAAAATGAGAGTGCTAGGACAAAAAAAAACTTCATGGGGTGGGGCGTTTGGCGGTGAACGTATAAAATCATCCCCGTTTCTGGACTACGAAATGTTCACCCTTCAGAAGGTGGGTGGTAAGGATAGTAAAGGTCGGAGAGTGTTATGAATGCCAGAAACAAGCTTAAAACAATTGATTTAATGAGAATCGATACCCATATTGTATACCATGCACATAGAATAAACACATGGTAAGAGTGGGGATGGGGTCTCTTTAAAAACAGACGGTAGTTGGGGTAGGAAGGGTAGTTGCCAATCAGATTCAGCTTCAAGGGTGGGGGTGGGGTCTCTCTAAAAACAGACAGTAGTATGTGTACCTATAAAGTATCTTATGCTTATGCCTGATATCCAAGAAGCCAAATGTTTTTAATTTACAATTCAAATTTTGCCCCCCCCCCCCCCAAGGAGCTCCTAGGGGGGAAAAGGGGAAAAAATCTTTCCGCTTCGCGAAATTTTCACCCCCCCCCCTAAATTTATTTCTGTATACGCCCTTGGGAACAATAGTTTTGAATGATTTCACTTTTACTTTTCTCCGATAAAAACTAACCCTCGGCTGGATTTTCTTCCGAAATTATAAAAATGTAATAGCAAAGTCATGACTACACATGGTCAAAAACTCTAAACAGTATAATCCCTATATCTTTACAACCTGCTGCTGTAAAATTTTGACATTTTAAATTCAGACTTTCTCATCTATTAGAATTAATAGTTTGAAATATCAAAAGTCTATAACTGCAAAGATAAAGGTATTAGAAATTCAAATTCTTTTTATGTTGTAATTTAAATGACATACAAGGCGAGTCAAAAATATGAGTTATATATAGTTAGCAAACCACGCTAAAAATGTTTTCAGGATTCTTGTCTTAAAAAAATTATTAAACTAAAGTTTGGCAACAAATCGATCAAAAAATTATTTTTTATTCTTTTCCATTCCAAAGATTCATAAACATTTATTGATTAATAAATATAACAAGCATTTTCCAATTAATGAAATATTTTTACATTTCTAAATTTGTCAGCCTAGATCATGAACCTTGCCAACTGATGTTATGATTTCGAATAGTCAATTGAACATGAAAACACAGTACAGTGTAAACAGACCCCCACTGAATAAGTTTATTTCTATGCTATTAGTAAATACTTTGCTTTATATTAACACCAATTGCATTTGTAAAATGTTTTAAATGTCGTCTTCCTTTCCCAGAGTTTAGGGTTCCATTGCACAAATTGACAAATCCAAAATGGCCAAGAAACATTTATTAGATTTTGATTTTAACACAAAAAACAGGCCCGTTTACAATCTTTATACACCTTCTTATATCTTACAAGTCGAAAAATCTATTTTTCTCTGCTGTAGACTTTGGGATATTTAACACGTTAATCCAATCAAGAGTTTGGTTTACTTTACACGTTATAGTTCTTGACAGAAACTTAAATATTCTGATATATCTCTGCAACCTGATTGTTCAAACCTTCCATATTTTAAAACAAAGGTTATTCTATCGACCAGAATTCATAGTTTGAAATATGAAAGGTCAACAACATCTTGTTGCTGTACCGAACAGATAACTTTTTTTGTAAAATTTCTTTATACATTGTTCATTATTTTAATTTTAAAATGACAGGGGGTTTTGCCTGTAAAATGCATACTTTCAGAAAAGCTTAAATAATTAAATTCTGTTTTAAGCAAAGAAAAACAGAAAACTAATTAAAAATTTCTTCTTGTGTAAAATAAAAGTAGTAAATTTTAAAGAAATATTCATGACTTGGAGCGGATCCAGGATACAGGATCCAGGATACAGGATCCAGGATACAGGATCCAGGATACAGGATCCAGGATACAGGATCCAGGATACAGGATCCAGGATACAGGATCCAGGATACAGGATCCAGGATACAGGATCCAGGATACAGGATCCAGGATACAGGATCCAGGATCCAGGATCAAAATGAAATGGATCCTAAGCACTGGTCACATGCACTGCCTATCCCTCCCTTTTAGCGCCTATTATTCTGCACTTCATCCTCTTTTTGATCTCTATCACCCGCCCCCCCCTGACCATGTTATCAAACCATCCTTTTTTATAATCCATGCATCTTTTATATCATATACCGACTAATTACAACAATTTTAATTTTGAAAAGTGGTTTGTTTTAATATTTTATGTATATAGTAAAGTATATTATGATAAAGTATAGTATAATATCGCTTATATCTTTAAACTGTTTAAATTGTTTACATTATTTGCCAAATCATGCATTAGCACAACTAAAAATAAAACTATAACAATTTCAATTATAATGCTTTAAATAAACTATAGTCTCTAGTCTCTACATAATCTTTAAAGGCAAAACATTTATTTAAATTGAATTTTACATAAAAAGATATTTTGACAAGAAAGGATAAAAATGTGCTTGTAAATATATAAACAAACAATATATAATTGTACATTTCTGTACACATCTCACTTAAAGTGTATAATTGCTTGATAATTATATATAAAACATAATTCGATATTTGCTGTGTGCGTGGTGTTACAAGTTTAAAGGGACTGTTTAAATATTTGGTGTGTGGTATTACGAGTTTAAAGGGACTGTTTCAATATTTGGTGTGTACGTGGTTTTACGAGTTTAAAGGGACTGTTTCAATATTTGGTGTGTGGTATTACGAGTTTAAAGGGACTGTTTCAATATTTGATGTGTGGTATTACGGGTTTAAAGGGACTGTTTCAATATTTGGTGTGTGTTATTATACGAGTTTAAAGGGACTGTTTCAATATTTGGTGTGTGGTATTACGAGTTTAAAGGGACTGTTTCAATATTTGGTGTGTGGTATTACGAGTTTAAAGGGACTATTTCAATATTTGGTGTGTTATATTACGAGCTTAAAGGGACTGTTTCAATATTTGGTGTGTGGTATTACGAGTTTAAAGGAACTGTTTCAATATTTGGTGTGTGGTATTACGAGTTTAACGGGACTGTTTCAATATTTGGTGTGTGGTATTACGAGTTTTTTTACGAGTTTAAAGGGACTGTTTCAATATTTGGTGTGTACGTGGTAATACGAGCTTAAAGGGACTGTTTCAATATTTGGTGTGTGGTATTACGAGTTTAAAGGGACTGTTTTAATATTTGGTATGTGGTATTACGAGTTTAAAGGGACTGTTTCAATATTTGGTGTGTGGTTTTAAGGGTTCAAATGGACTGTTTTAATAATTGGTGTGAGGTATTACGAGTTTAAAGGGACTGTTTCAATATTTGGTGTGGTATTATGAGTTTAAAGGGACTGTTTCAATTTTTGGTGTGTGGTATTACGAGTTTAAAGGGACTGTCGACGTAATTTTATTGTAACACTCAAAAAATCAAATGCCTAAAAATACCCTTTAAACTTTTGTCTGATCAAAATTAAAAACATGGTTTCTCAAAAGAGGTGAGTTGCGGATTTACCCAGCATAAACAATAAGGGGTAAATTCTCACTTTTCCAGATGAATAAATACCGATAATACAGGGTGTCCCAAAAAACATGGGAATTCAGTGACGAATTCGATATCGTCTTTGTTATGAATTAGCATTGTAATACCTAATTTCAAAAGCCATAATATTATTATGTCTGCTAGAGTTTATTTTATGAAAAGGGTAAAAGACTACAAAGATGTGTCTATAATGTCTCCGCAAGATGAACAGTGAATACGGACAAGTTTACTCTGTTTGTATAATGTAATTTTCTTGTTTTACTAAGTACAACCGGTTGCAGTCAAAACATAAACAAACAAAATGTAAACATAGCAGACGAAACTCTTACAGATTACAGCTTTCTCAGTAGGTATCACTATACTAAATCTAAGAATTATTTGAAAAGACGATATCGAATTCGTCACTGAATTCCCATGTTTTTTGGGACACCCTGTACTTAGTAAAACAAGAAAATTACAGTATACAAACAGTAACCTTGTAAACAGTAAACTTGTCCGTATTCACTGTTCATCTTGCGGAGACATTATAGAAACATCTTTGCAGTCTTTTACCCTTTTCATTAAATAAACTCTAGCAGACATAATAATACTATGGCTTTTGAAATTAGGTATTACAATGCTAATTCATAACAAAGACGATATCGAATTCGTCACTGAATTCCCATGTTTTTTGGGACACCCTGTATCTTCCTCAATGTTGCTCCGATTAAGGTTCGGGCATCCAACTTTTTAAATTGTTTGGTTGCTCAGATTCAGGAAAAATGGAACCGTTGTGAATCAGGAATGAAAATTTTTAAATGGAGGGTCACTTGAAATATTGTCGACAGTCCACTTAATTACCAAAATCGGTTTTAGGGAAATCAATTGATCTATAGAATTAATCAAAATTGATAATTGATCCGTGACAAATAAGTAAATAATTGCAGGAACAATTGATCTATAGAATATATCAAAATTGATAAATGATCCGTGACAAATAAGCAGATAATTGCAGGAACAATTGATCTATAGAATTGATCAAAATTCATAAATGATCTGTTACAAATAAGTAGATAGTTGCAGGAACAATTGATCTATAAAATTAATCAAAATTCATAGATGATCTGTGACAAATAGGTAGATTATAGTAGGAACAATTGATCTATAGAATTGATCAAAATTGATAAATGATCTGTGATAAATATGTAAATAATTGCATGAACAATTGATCCATAGAATTGATCAAAATTCATAAATGATCAGTGAAAAATAAGTAGATTATAGTAGGAACAATTGATCTATAGAATTGATCGAAATTTACAAATGATCTGTGATAAATATGTAAATAATTGCATGAACAATTGATCCATAGAATTGATCAAAATTGATAAATGATCTGTGATAAATAAGTAGATAATTGCATGAACAATTGGGCGCCGTGACAAACTCCTGAAAGACAAACTCCTGAAAGACAAACTCCGGAAAGACAAACTCCTGAAAAGACAAACTCCTGAAAGACAAACTCCTGACGAGACAAACTCCTGACGAGACAAACTCCTGACGAGACAAACTCCTGAAAATAAAAAATTCTGAAATACAAACTCCATAATATCAAATTAAAAAAAATGTTTCACAATTTATATTTAATCTAGCCGCAGCGCTCGGCCCAGAAAGTGTCAACACTTAACCTAACCCATGGCCGCAGCGTATAGAATTGATCAAAATTGATAAAAGATCTGTGATAAATAAGTAGATAATTGCAGGAACAATTGATCTATAGAATTGATCAAAATTTACAAATTATCTGTAGTAAATATGTAGATAATTGCATGAAAAATTAATCCATAGAATTGATCGAAATTGATAAATGATCTGTGATAAATAAGTAGATAATTGCATGAACAATTGATCCATAAAATTGATCAAAATTGATAAATGATCTGTGATAAATAGGTAGATAATATCAGGAACAATTGATCTATAGAATTGATCAAAATTTACAAATAATCTGTGATAAATATGTAGATAATTGCATGAACAATTGATCCATAGAATTGATCAAAATTGATAAATGATCTGTGATAAATATGTAGATAATAACAGGAACGCCTCCAATAGATCTAGACTGCTGAATCCTTGAAGAAGAAAAATGGGCGTATTTAGAAAAAAATGAAAAACTCTGGAATAGAAAGAACAATCTTTAAGTAAACTGGATGTTGTTTTAAAGTAAATAGTTTTACTAAAATAAACTTTTTAAGGTAAATGAATTCGTGTGATTTAAAAGTATTATGGGAACCACTGTAACATGACTGTTAATTTTACCAAAATAAAGATTTGTTACGCCAAATACGCATTTGAAAACGAATCTTTATAGGGTAGGACTACTTTTATGGGAAAAATCTAGTTTCAAGAAAAAGCTGGGTTCCCAAGCTAGTTTATATATATAAAGTTACTAAAGCTATAGTTGTTAATAAAATACTCCATTTCCTAGAAGCACTCCACTCCAGCCCCCGAACTCTGCTGCAAACTCCCAAACTGTGTAGATAAATCCACTCCTTGGTTTTAATCATAGATTAATTAACGATAACAGATAGGACACTATAGATGTCGTCTTTTTAAGATTTTTGGGTTTTTCGTTCACAAAAACCCTGAGGCCGTTGCCAAAATGAGTTCCTCACTTGGTGTGCATACTGCATGCTCTCTCACTCTGTCTTGTAAGTCAAAGCTGCCTGCGTGGAACTCCTTTGGGCTTCTGACTCAGGATTATAATGAACGAAAAACCCCTAAATTTTGAAAGGATTACTTATAGTATCCTATCTGTTATTGTTCATTAATCTATGGTTTTACTCGTGTTTTTATTTTGTCTAATTTTTTATGAACAATCAACGATTAAATGGAAAAATTATGTTTAATTAGAAACAAAAAGTTCTTAATTTTTTTACGTTTTTTCATACATATTTAAAACATTTGAAATAATTTTACAATTTTACATTGAAAAAATTTACAGATTTTAATGAGCTATGGAGTTATATCAATAAGTATTATTTCTTTAAAAATATATGCCCCTACCTAATAGTCATAATTTTCCTCGGGATTCTTAGAATTAGATTCTTCGGACCCCAAGCAGATTTCTGAAACAAGTTTTTAAAGAACAATGCTAAATTCTGATAATTTCCCCCATTGTTTCATTAGCAAACTCCGCAGGTCACTTTCCAGAGAAATTACAATTAAAATAATCTACCTCTAAAGAGAAAATTATCTTGTGCCTTTGAATCAAACAGAGCTTTAAGGGCACCATTGTGAACTCTATTTCTCTATTTAACGGAAAAGTTAAAATTATGTCTACACTCTACGGGTTTATTAAGTTTTTGGATTGAAAACTTATTTCTGCTTAAATGTAAATAAATATTTTTAGAAATCACCCCGAGTACTGTAATATACAGATTAACCTTTGTAAGTGGAATACATGGCCTTTACAATAAGTAAAGAATTAGCGTACATCATCACTCGATCTATATATACTATAACCTCCTTGGTTGCCTAGCATCTACATTTAGTGAACTAGTAGAGCCCGAGAGAGTACTGCTTTCTTTGTCGGCTTGAAATAGACCCTTTTTAAGACACAATCTTTTCAATCAAAGCAGCACAAGAAAAGCTTATAGGTAGCAGTTGAGATATAGTCAAGACTCTGCTATTTAGTTCTTATTTAACCACTAAAATTATATTCTTTCAGGGAATATTTGTTTGCCCTCAAATAATCAATCAACCATGCTGGGTTTTATGGTTTTTAAATATACTTACTGGTTTCCTTTGTGAAAATAGGGTGAGCTGAATGAGGCTGATTGTGCAGGGTAGGAGACATGTATCTTCTCCAGTCTTAAAATCATCATTCGTAGCTTTCCCAAACTCTACATAGGACTTCTGTTTCATTTCAAAACTATTGCATCCGACGTATATACTTGAATTCCTAAACGAAAACTGCTTTAGCGTGTCATCGTTAATGAAGTCAGAATTGAAAAATTTTGTTTTAAAAATGTTGCCAGTTCTTATTTTTAAAAATTTACATAATTTAAACAAAAAAATACGCAAGAATTATTGTTTTTTGTTGAGTACAGAGTTGAGTTGAAAAGCCACAGTGAAAAGATAAGATTAATACTTCAGAAAAGGGCCTATTAGATGATGTCATGTCATTATTTTCTGCTTGTCAAGAATTTTTTATGTTTTCATATTTTCATAAACTGTCGTTGGCAATCTGGGTTAATTTATTAGCATTGAGCAGTGCTGCAGTATCATAGTTCATCTAAAAGCCACATTTAAAAGATATTACAATGGAAAAGGGGCTTAATACATGTTAAAACTAGAATCATGAACACCAGACTATTTTCTTTTTGTCAAGAATTTTTCATGTTTAGCAGAACACTGAAATTATACCTGGGGGTGCAACCTATAGTATCATTTACAACACCTAGAAGATATTTCTCTTTACATTGATCAAACAATTTTTGATCGGAGCATAAACTATCATTGGCAATCTGGGTCAATTGTTTAGCATTGATCAGTGCTACGGTATCATAGTTTATCCAATCCCTGGACACCATAACCTCAAGTCCGGAGCTGAACAAACCAGTTTGATGAACAAATATTTCAAACTGCATCTCAGCTTGCTTGAAGGATAAACGGACTTCTTCACCCTGGAAGGGACAGTTCACAGCTAAATGGTTTTTTACCAGAATTAATATAACTTGATAACAGCTAAAGTTGTTAACAAGTAAGAATCCTTGATAATTTAATTAATTCACAGAAAGGGATAGAAAGTTATGGAAGAGAAAATTATTTCATTGTTTTCAACTTGTTCACAAGTATGAGAATAGTTCAAGAACTGTTTTATAATTTGAATCATAAACTTGCCAATCAATCAGTCTGTTGGCTGGCGTTTTACAAACCCTGCTAAGAGCCCTAAGCATGGTTGCTTGGATCTGCAAGGGTAGGATCATTTGGACACTTTGCAAGCTGTTGATTTGTGCTTTGAATTCTAAAATGCAGGAAAAAAGCATTTTTGCTAAAGTGAAATCAATTATTTACATCAAGTGAGGGTAATCAAAATACCTTTCCTAGAAAAGAAAAATGTCAACATCTTAATTTTACTGATTCAACTTAACAGAAAATGGGATAACAAGTATTGATTAAAAATTTAATAAGGTTGGCATTACTTTAGCAAAAAAATGCTTTTATATCAAAGTTTAGCTTGTGAACAATCTCCCCTTTAAGATGAAAGTTTTGCAGATCCGATACCCCTTATCAATCCAAGTAGAGTTGTGCCCTGCAGTCTCATTCTTATTGGCTTCGTATAGGATTTTCCAGTCTTGGCTTTGGAGTTTCTGCTCAACAGAGATCAATGAACTGACTCTATCCCCCTCATCCCCGAGAGTCATTTTCCGGCAGGCCGTGACAGAAAGATTTACAATCTCGTCATAATCATGGAATCCTATATTTGCACCAGTCAGATTACCTTTCACCTATTCAGAATTATCAAATTATTCTAAAATTCAAAAATTCAGTTTTTCAGCTTGAAGGAACTGTTGGGGTAATTTTAAGTTTCACCTCTATTTTAGCATTTTTATATTATTCCCTGCAAGTTCAAGAAAATAAGAGAGAAACATGGACGCAGGAGGAGGAATCTACCTTCACAAACCACGTAAATGTGGTGCTTCCTAACATTTAACCTTTCTCACTCTGCCTTACTGTAGGAAGCAGGTTGACAGTGACTTTTATTCTTAAAGATAAACACAATTGAAAACAATACAATTTTAGATGAAAAAGTTATATCCACCATTATCTCAGAAAAAAAATATTTTTAAATATAGAGGGTTTCTTGAAATTACAAGAACAGTTTCTTTCAGATTGTTGAAATCCGGCCCTAACCTTTTCTATTGATGTTGCAACAACGTAAAGCATACCAAGTGAGAGGATTAGGAAAACAATCCAATAGATAAATCTAGATAGTTTCCTACTCAGCTTCAACAGAACATCTTGTAGCAGTTGACCCACGTTCAGTAAGCTTAAAACATCAATTAGTCTGGACATCAGTATAGAGATGGGCATCGTTTTTTGAACAAACAAAATTTTTGAGAACAAACTAAATTTTTTGTGAAAAAAACCAAAGTATGGATGAACAAAATGGATTTATCAGAGAAATTATCAATTTTTTATAATAAACTAAAAAACAATTTAAAACTCATTATAACATCGATTTTCTTGAACAAACGATTTTACTGTACAATCGTTCAGTGATAAAAAAGATGCAAAATGAAAGATAAATTTTGAGAATAAACAAAATAATTTTTTTTGAACAATGGAAAAAAAATTAATAAAGTGGGTTGTTCACAAAAGATAAACAAACAAACTGAAAAAAAGTTGAATGTGCCCATCTCTAAGTTCAGATACTTAAAAATATCTTTATAAAAAAAAATTCTCAAAAAGCTCAAAATAGGGCTTTAAACAATCAACAAGTCTCAAGAGTGCATGAAATCCATATTTAAGGGACTATATCAAGAATTGCAAGTGACCCCTGGGCCCCCATGCAAGTGAACCCTGGGCCCCCATGCAAGTGACCCCTGGGCCCCCATGCAAAGAGTGGAAAGCCTAATTTACAATGGTACAGCTTTAACTAATTATCTCTGAAATGGTGTTCAAATTGCCAGAGAACTGGAGTGTAAATTAACATATACATTTAATAGTGTGAACTCAATTAGTCTATGAATAACCTGGTTATCAAAAATTTGAATGTAAATATCTATTTTTAGGTCTTCTAGAAAGTAAATATATTATTTTTTTAATTCAACCCAGTTTGCAAACAAAGTTATCTACAATGATAAGCCTTTCTGTAGATAAATAAGAGTAAGTCTGTCATCCTTGATCAGTCAAAGGTTTAAAGAGAAGTCATGTAAATCGGACACACCACTTTTCAAAGGGGGGTCACTTGAAATTACCATCCCTTTAATCATAAAATTTGATTAGCTCAGCTTTCTTCTGTTATTCTTCTAATAATGATTAAGTTGATAAACCTGTATCCTAGGATAAGCCCAACCCAACCGCTAACTTCAGCAAACAGAGTAATAGTGTCCGAGGTAAAATAAGCCTATAGAACCAGATTTAATAAATACCGTGACATAGTTAAACCATGTGGACATAGTTCAACTGCTTCTCTTTAGCTTGAATCACTGCCAAAAAAATATTTGACCTATGTCTTTGTGGTTCAACTCATTCTTGCTTATCATTAAATATAATCCCTTGTAAGACATTTTTGGTTAAAAAACACATACACAAATGGGAATTGTGATAAAATCCAAATGCAAAATGCAGCAACATTTTATACACACCTACCCCCTCCCCTCAAGACAGGAGACACTTGTGATAAAATATACATATGTACTGAACAAAACTAAGGAACAAAGGCAAATTTCACAAAATAAATGTAATCTCATGTAATGCTAGACAATGCTTTAGAGTAGGAAGAATTGTCTGTAAGTTTCATGTAAAATGAAATTATATTGGATCTAAATAACAAAAAAAAATCAAATCTTGGCATCTAATTTTAGTATTTATGCATAAAGGTCACCTTGCTCACAATCAAAATTTCAGGGAAGGAAACCTCAATTTCATTTCTCTGAGTTTGATGTGCTAAATTATAATTAAATTTATTTAAAACAAAAAGCAAATTTTTCTTTTATTTGATTTATTTGTTGATTGATTAGTTTTGATGGTTTTACCTTTGGATGGAGTTGGCAGTCTGTTGATTAATTCCTGATGAAAAATACTATCTTCAACTTCTGGAGCATAACTGATCTTAGCAATTTCAGACGGATAGTCACAAAAGGAGTAGATATCTCCTTGCTGAAACCCATTCCTAAGTTTAATGAATTCAAACTCAGTAAGGTTAACATCATTCAATCTCAACTCATTCAATTTCAAGACAGAAGTTGGTTTGAATGCTTCTGTTTCTTCTTCTTTTGACATGGTATCCAAAACACAGTCATCAAAAGTGGAATTTAAGGAATAAGCATTATACTGTACTGCACCTAGGCTTAACAGCTCAATGCTCAATTTTAGTCTTGTACTGTACACAAAGACACGGCCTATCCTTGTTTGCATGGATTGGCTGTTGACGTAATTAAAACCATGCCTGAAATCCATATTTAGCAGTTGCCCAGTTTTGTGTACATATATAGTGAACTCTTTTTGGGCCACCAAACTTAATTTCTTAACAGGTACTTCAAATTGTAAGTCAAGAGTATGACAATTCTCAAAATAGTTGATGAGCCTTGGGATATTTGTTGAGTAGAGAATGTACTGTGACATATTGGATCGCTCCTTGTAGATGTTTATGATGGTTCCATTTCTCAGTTCAGCAGTGATAAATTCAATCTTACTTCTTAGTTTCATGTCATTGTTCCAGATTGATGATGAGTTACCAACATATACTAACTCAGATTTACCGTCCTTTGATGTTTGGTTCAAATAAACACTCTCCATAGAGCAAAATGATATACTTAAATCAGAGATGGTCTCCTCAATGTTAACATCCAATCCAGTTTCTTTATAAAGCATTCGCAGCAATGCTCTGCCAAAAACCAATCCAATGAAAACCAGAGATACTAAATAGATAAGTAATTTTGGAGTTATTTTCAAAACCTTAGAAAATTCCAACTCATCACTACACTTATCCCACCAGTGGTTCATAACTCCAAGAAGAGATAAGCCTAAGAGTAATCCCATCCACCCACCAAACTCCGCAATTAAAGTAACAATCGTGTAAGTCCCAAATATCGTGGAAGATACAACTTTGGTTGGGACTCGAAATAGATATCCAGTAAAAGATGTACTGGATGGAGAGTTAGGATTAAGGGTTGGGAAAAGTACATCAACTGGGACCATATTTAACTTTACCACTGTTTCAAAGCAGGATGGTTTACAGGTTTTAGGGGATTTTTGAAAGACAGTTAAAGCCTCCTCCCCATCTGTAAAATTGGTGCACAAAGATTCAACGCCAGTTTGGTTGAGTACAGCAAATGGGGGGATGCATTTTTCTTCCATTGTTTCAAGATTGCTGTTTAGGATGCAAGAATCATAAGAGTAAGTCTCTTTTCCACATTTTATTTCCTCCATTGATAACATCTTACTGATGGAGATTTCAAGCTCAACTTGCATTATGTAATTGATACTGGGAAAAGTATTCATTTCACTTCGAAGTTTCTTGCGCAGAAATTCACCAGAATTGTGAAAATATATCAAGACATTACCTGGAAAAAAAGAAATTAAAAATATTCAGACTAAACAACTCATAAAAAAAATTTCCCAACTAAAGTTACTTATAATTGATAAACCTCTTCAGTTGTTCATTCGAATGAAATGAATAGAATTAACATTTCAGGTTCACAAATAACTATAACTAAATCCTTGTTCTTAGCATTGTTATTTATGATTTATTTGTACCAATTTCTGAAAATGGTTTCACTCTAAAATTTGACAGTGAGGAGATATTCTGGTTCCAAGTGTGGCAAAGCAGGGTTGATTGGTCCTCGAAGGGAAACATTTCAGTTCTGAAAAGTAAGTTTTCAAGGATTATTCTGAAGATAATCATTGATTTTTTGATAACACAGAGGTCAACACCTTTGTGTTTTAGATCTCAGCCACTATATCTCTTTTAATCCTTCAATTTAAAAGTTTACACAGTGAATAACCATTTTAGTCAATGTGGCTATAGTGTTATCCCAACCAAAAGTTTTAACCTCTGTTTATTTTAGTAGTAATTGATAGTTGACCTGAAATCTGAGTTGTTCGTAGCAATTTTATGTGAATACGCTGTTCTCCAGGTTGAACTGTTCTTATCCATTACATCAATACTCTCCACAAGATCAGACACAAGATATTTAGTGTCTGACATGTTTAAAAACTCAATCAAGGTTTCAGACCCATTTAAGGTATAGCTGGGGATACTGCTGCTACTCCAAACACATACAAGCTCCTAAGAAGGGATTGGTAATGTAATACAAAATACTCATAATACATCAATTTTGAATTAGTAATACATTTAAGCCTGAAGGTCTTGTTAAAACATATTCATGCATGAATAAAGTCCTATATTGATATGTACAGCCAGGGCTGTAAATCTGTGTTTAGAATAGATACTTTGATTAAATAAAGTTAGAATTAACTCACATTGGAAACAGTTTTGTTTTTACATTGAGAAACAAGGAACTCTCTGCAAATTGAAATCCTAAGATTTGGAATAGCATCTGAAAAAAAATAGTTCAACAAAAATCATTAGAAATAATTGAAGTTTTTTTTCTATATTAAGATAAAAAAACTAAAGAAATTAATTATCCTCTGACAAATGTGGAAGGAAAACTTTTAAATAAATGCAAAGGAAAATTTACTTGATATTTGTTTTTTTTAATTGTTTTTAGCCAACCTTTATGATAAGCCTGACAATTTTTGTAATTTGAACAAAAGAAAAACCATCCCAGTTACAAAGTTTCAGATAAAAAATAAATTCCTCAAAAAGGCATATTCATGATTCATTCTCTTGAATATTTTAGCACTTTGTTAGATTTTTCCAAAAGTTTTAGATTTTATCAAAGTTTTAAAAGATTCTATCTAAGAGCCCATTTAGTGAACCAAGTAAGAAGTAAGAAGTGTATTTTTTGCTTTTTACACATTTTATCCACCTACTAAGAGACAGTGCATTGTAATATTTCCACTTTAAATTCTATCAGAGTTTTTGATCGAACACAGCAATATCTTGTAAGAGTAAACCTACCTTGAATAAAAACCAGGTTCTCCTGAGATGCTGTGGGAGATGACATATACTTTGTCACAAGATGATCACATTTCCAGAAAAGGATACAACTCAGCAGAAATATACAAAACATCTAGCGTTAAAACATTGATGCAATCATTACATAGCATATAGAATTCAAAACCTATAAATAAATAGGGATTAAGTTTCAGTACTTTAACTCCAAAGCAACATGAAACTTTTAAATTAAGGAGTTTAACTCTTTAGATTTGAAAGTATTGAAAAAATCTTGACTTTATAAAAATATTGTAATTTCATTTCATATACAAAATATATTTACACTTAAGTTACGTAAATTGGCTTGCAGGGTATAATCTAATTGTTATTGATTTTAAGTGCACACAGTTTTCTTTTATCACAAGCATCAATTGAATCATGCAGTGTTATAAATTTTCAGGATTGCAAATATACTCCTTTCAATATCTACAAGGTGTAATCAATAAGTTTTGCTAAAAAGTTTGAGGTACTGGAAGAAGTCTCAGCCCTGAAATTTTTTTTAAGTTCACTATATTCATACTGGATTATTTTTCAGATCAGTTCATCTCAATCAGATCTTTGTAGTAATTGTAATGAGCGTTCTCCCGAAGTGTATCAGCTCCGTTCGTCACAGCAAGAAAAATTATGGTTCCAAACTTGATCCAACAAAGTCTGTTTCAGACCCTTTAAGAACAAAGAAAAGATAGGTCAAGTATTTAATGTATGAAGGACTTTTGAGGAGTTTTCTGGCCTTGATTTACAAACGAGATACATAATCAATGTCATCCCTTTGGGGCTTATGTCAGAGACTTTTGGACAAATGTCCAAATTTTTGTCATTTTTTAATCTTGCTTTACAACTTTGTTTACAAAGTACAGGTACATCGCAGACTGACTGGCAAACATACTTCTTGAACCCTTGCTAATATATGGTTTCAACAATTTTCAATATTTTCAACCATTTTTGGGGTCTTTATGGTCTTTTCCCGCTTGGACATGTCATAACCCTTCAAATATTCATTTTTCCCTTCTTAACCCCATTAAACTACCATTAAAGTTCATAAAATCGTTTTGAAATACGTTCTGAATCATGTTTAAGGGTTCTGTTTGGTTTTTGCATTGTCTAAAAAAAGCATTTTTGGATAACCGATCCTCCAGAGTGTCCCCTTTCTCTGATCAATATTCTAGATATTCCTCTGCTGGGACAACAAAGCAAATCCACCCCCAGGAGAACACTTTTGTCCGCTCATAACTCAGACGCCCCTGGACTGATTTGCCTTAACTTTGATCGGGGAACTCGGGAGACTCACGGGAATATTCTTAGCTTGGTTTTGAGATTCTAAGTTGAGTAGGTCCACTTTTGACGGAGAAAAAAAAACTAAAATCGTAATTTACGACAAAGGGCGGGCAAACGGTGGGACTTACTATAAATCCCCTTGGCCATGATGGGTTCCCAAGCTGTTTTTTTAGGTTTAGAAAAGAAAAAAGGATATTCTGAGCACATGCGTTCCTTTGTATATTTGTTGAAGAGCAGAACTATCTTCTCATTCTCTCCCACTCCTCTAGATTTACCAGGCATAGTTTATCTAAAGGAGTTTTTTCCTCAAACTCAAATTTTCTGATTCCTACATCAATGCAACCTGATGGTGTACACCTTTCATATTTTAAACTAAGATCACTTGATTCAAAAGAATTCATAGTTTGAAATATCTAAGGTCTACGACAAAGAACGAGATTAAAAAATCAGAGTTTGAGACAAAGACTTAATTCCTTGAAAAGAATGTTCATCCATTTTAATATCTTTAATTCTGATTCTAATTCTGACCATGGCATGAACCTCAAAAATATCTTTAAAATATCTTTAAAGATATTTTTAAATTTTTCACATATTTGACGTTTGAAGGGCACTGTAAGCGTTATTTCAAGTGATCGACCCTTCATGCAAAGATGGCAATGTCCGATTTACAACAGAACCCTTTAAACCTTTATCTGATAAGTAATATGAAAACTACTGTCAATTTTCTAGGTTTTAATTCTGACAATTCCAGTATGTTGTTCTGCAGCTGAAATGCGCAAGTCACTTTTGTATCGAGGAACATCAGAAGAAAATAACACTTTATATGTTAACACAAAGGATGAGACTTCAGAGACGGAATTTACTTTAAAAGAAATTGAGTTTTTACAACAAACTCTAAATTTCTAATCTCTCTATCTGGACAACCTGATTTTGTAGACCTTGGTTAATTCAAACTATAAATTCAGTAAATCTAATTGTGTAAGTTTGAAATATCAAAGGTTAAATCGGATTGAACGATTTAGCGATTAAAAAAATGTATTTGTGCGGCAAAAACTAAATACCTTTGTTTTTTTTTTCTTTGCAAAATTGTATACCATATTTTTCAAAAACAAAATGAAAGAAACAATACAAAATTTGATTAAATTGTTTAATTTTTAGAGTTTTAGGTCACCATGAAGTATTTTCCTGTATTCAACTTTTCTAGATATAAGCTTTTTTCAGCATAACAAAAATTTTATATTTTTTTTTAAATTACTGGTACACTTTGTGAGTACTGAGTTGTGACCTTGAAGCGATCTTCTAGTTTTAAACTAAGTCCCAGCTCGAGAATAAAATCTATTTTTTTTTAGAAATTATATTTGTTCACTTCCCGATAGTTCTTCAGAAAAAGGAGCTATGATTGAAAACTAAAAGTTCAATAAAATAACTTTAGTTTGAACTTTAAAACATTGTTTATTTTCAATTGTTGGTTCTCTGTAAAATCGGTGGCCGAATTAAAAAAATTGAGCTACGGCTTAAATTTGAGACGCGGCTCAAAAATGGTTGGTTCCACTTAAAGTTGTATATACGTTTCAAGATTTAAGCCGGCGCTCAATTGAAACCGATTCTTAGCGGATTTGAGACACGGCTCAAATTCATTAAATTCTGTAAATGGAAATCAAGAGAATGTCTTGTCTGACAGGATACCGTTGTAAATCTTAAACTGTAGGCCCAGGGTTACTGTCAGGGGCGTATTCAGGGGTGGGGCTACGGGGGCTCAGCCCCCCCTGGACCAGTGAAATCTATTGATTTCATGGGGTTTTCGGGCCCCAACGGGTCCGGAGCCCCCCCCCTAGAAAGATAAAAAATAAGCCCCCCCCCTGGACAAATTTCTGAATACGCCCGTGGTTACTGTAGATTACAACCAACCCCCCTGCACCTAGGTTTTAAACTAATGTGTGTTAGGTTTAATTTTATTTACTTTACCAATACTAAACTGTCTGACATGTCTGGTTGATAATTATTCTACGTCAGAAGAAAAACAATTAGAAAGTTTTTATAAATCATAATTATCTCTTTTCTGTCAGCTACGAACCTAGGCTTTCCAGCCAAATGGAAACGTATCGAGAAAATTTTTAACGAAAACTTTTTGTTTCGCCGAAAATATCGCATTCTTTTGCATTCCTTTCATAGAAAAAATGTGGAAATTTCGCCAAAAAGCTTTGCGAAATACAAAATAAAATTTTCCGCATTTTTTTGCGAAAGCTTTCTTTCGCTGGAAACCCTAGCTACGTTTCTCTCCTCGTTTCAACGGTCATCTACCCCCCCCCCTCCCTTTTATCACTTTACGTACAACCAAGGAACTATATTTCTTGCGTACAACTAACTACTACAAAGTGCATCCTGTACGTCTGTTTTTAAATAGTTTTAGTCAAAGACTTTGCTAATTAAAGATAGCGCATCAGAAAATCTACGCAAATTTGACGCATTTTCTCGGGTTACCATAGATAGTAAGTAATGTCGTCTTCTCCAGAAATCCGGTATATATTTACCCTGTTGACGTTTCATAATGTCGTCTTTTGTAATGAATTAAATAGTTATTTAAAAGGAAAACAAGGAAACCATTTTAGTTTTTCTATCTTGAAATATTTAATTTGTCCCTAGTCCATAAAAGTACCGTTGTTTTTAGAACCTTTAATGTTTTGGTAACTTGAAATTACAAATATAATCAGTCCCTGAGAACATTTACTTTTGGTTTGAAGTATTAATTGTTTATAAAAAAAAATAACCTATAAGATCTTGGTATTTAAATTTCAACCATACATCAATCAAGTCTTATATCTTTTATGCAATTGTAACCTTGTACTTTTTAACAGTAATTAATTATCTCATTTTTTTCATTTAAGAAGGAATTCTCTCTCTACCTGATTTAAATGAATTACAAAATTAACGTCGTAATATTTATTATACTATAAATTACTTTTAAAATCAGAGGGTTTGAAATGTTTTTCACATACTCTTGGATCTTTTACTGTGATATACTCTTGATTTAAATGAAGGGCCTTCAGCCACAATTTTTTTCTTTTGGGATTTGCTGGAAATCTAAACCGTGATCCTCCTACTCTTGGATTGCAGCTCTGTATTATACATGTTGGAGCTTTGATTGGCACTGAAGGACCTGAATTTATCAGAATTATTCAAAGAATTTGTTTACATAAAACTATGGAATTTGCAGATGACATAATTCATAATTAGACAATCTACTTGTTCGCTCAAAAGAGGTATTTTAACGTTCATTAAACTATTTAATCGTAAATTGAGTCTATAAGTCGTCTTCGTATTCTTTAAGTTTTTTTTCACCAATGTATTTATTTTTTTCCGTCTTTAAAATACTCCAATAACTAATGACTCAAAACTATTTTAATCAATTTTAAAAGACTTCTAAGTAAAAGTTCGTCCTTTAATTCGCATTTTTAAAGAAACTTTCTGTGATATTTTTTCTTTAATGGTGGATATATTTGAAACAAAATCCCCATAAATCAATTGAAGAATAAGATTAACACATTAATTTATGCAATATTTTTTCTTTGCCTAGATTAAACAGAAGACGACATTTACACCAAATTTATTTACCGTTTATAATATTGGACATTTCTGGTCCCCTCTCTTCTTCATCCCCTAAAATTCCATTCCATAGTACCTCAGAAAAAATATTTGACGACATCTGAAAATTTTCACAAAGAATTATCAGCTATTTTTGATACAAAATAGATGCGTAACTTTATCACAAATTCAGCTATAATTCACCAGATGATCCTCGTATCCAACAAATGATTAAATAGATTTTAAAATACAAATTAGTATCATTAATTTTAGATAAATTTTAGCACAAAACATTCACAATTGTGTTAAATATCTAAGTTTTAATGTCGATCGTTCGACTCTCAAACAACCAAAATAACCAATGACGTCAAAATACAGCTGTACTGGCGTAAACAATAGTCGGAGAAATTTCCAACGCCTTGTCTTTATAATTAGCAAAGTCTTTGGTTTTAGTAATATTTTGCTGTATGATTCGAAATCCGTCATAGATAGCGTGATAGACCATATTTCATAAATATTTAAAATAAGCAGGGCCTCTTGTTTACCGTGACCCCACCCACTCCATTTTTTAAATCCCCCTCCCCCCAGGTTACGTATATGCCACATCTTTTGGCCCTGCCCTTTTTTAACACATCTTTCTCCCTTACATATATTCTTTTGTCTGCCCTCCCCCCACCCCAACAAATATTTCCCCGCATTTCATTATTAAAGGGACTGGTACGTAATTTCAAGTAATCCTCAATTTAAAGATTTAAAGATTTAAAGATTTAAAGATTCAAAGATTTAAAGATTTATAGATTCAAAGATTCAAAGATCCAAAGATTCAAAGATTCAAAGATTTAAAGATTTAAAGATTCAAATATTTAAAGGTTTATAGATTCAAAGATTCAAAGATTCAAAGATTCAAAGATTTAATGATTAAAGAATTAAATATTCAAAGATTTAAAGGTTAAAGATTTACAGATTAAAGATTTAAAGATTCAAAGATTTAAAGATTTATAGATTCAAAGATTCAAAGATTCAAAGATTCAAAGATTTAAAGATTCAAAGATTTAAAGATTAAAGATTAAAGATTTAAAGATTAAAGATTTAAAGATAAAAGATTTAAAGATTCAAAGATTCAAAGATTTAAAGATTCAAAGATTTAAAGATTAAAGATTTAAAGATTAAAGATTTAAAGATTCAAAGATTTAAAGATTCAAAGATTTAAAGATTAAAGATTTAAAGATTAAAGATTTAAAGATTCAAAGATTTAAAGATTCAAAGATTTAAAGATTAAAGATTTAAAGATTAAAGATTTAAAGATTCAAAGATTCAAAGATTCAAAGATTCAAAGATTTAAAGATTCAAAGATTTAAAGATTTAAAGATTTAAAGATTTAAAGATTTAAAGATTTAAAGATTTAAAGATTTAAAGATTTAAAGATTAAAGATTTAAAGAGTGCGATTTTCATTTTGTTCGCTAAATCATGATCAATGCAAGTCATTTTTATGAAAAAAATTCCACGCTTGAAAATTGTCAATTTTCAAAGAAAAAATAGGATTTCTACTTTATCCATGATTTGGGAAAAAGTTAAAATGTACTGTTGTAACTCGAACATGACACAATCAGAGGAATACTAGAAATTAATTGATTTAAAATTATCCGAAAACGTTTTTAAGTTTTTTAATAAAACTCTAAAAATTTTCTATCCAAAAAAATTAAGATAAATTTAAAGAAAAAAGTCTGAATTGAATTTAATCTTCCATGATCTTTGAGTTAGGCGATACCTTTTTTGACATTTACATATTTTCCAGGAATGTTCGAAAATCCAGCGCCAGGGAAATACTATTAAAAAAAAAAAAATATATTATGAAATAATAACTATATATGTATGCGTCAAAAAATAATTGATGACTATTGTTTGTATATTTGAATGATTTGTTTGGAATTTAATTGATTATTTTACGATCCGAGTTGAATGTTGCAACTTTCCGAATTTGTATGGACGCTATAGTAATATGTGAACAGTTTTTTAATCGACAACAATACATCTACTTTTTTACTCTACAGAGGTTTGGTCCATCACCATCACCGAATTTTAAAACTGACTTATTTAAAGCCTGAGGCAGTAGTACAGAATAAATACAGACTTTAAGCTACCAAAATGACTAGGCATAGTCCTTTTTATCTTTAAGAAGGGCCTTCAGCTGGATCGTTTGGTCTATTTCCAGTTTTTCAATCGTCGTTCTGTTCCGTTCTTTGTGTCAATGATCGAGAACAGTTCCAGCCGTTCGTTAACGTGAATAAGCGTTAATTTTTTTTATTGTTGACTATATAGTGATAACCATACAACTATAAAATAGGAAGACGACTTTTATACTCTAGTTATGTCTAGTAGAAAAACTATTTGCTTTCTATAAACATAAAATACGAGTATTGCTTAAAAGTCGTCTTCCTATTGCATTGTTTTCTGGTTGTCACGGTATTTAACACTTAATTTTTTAAAACGAAGGCATCATTCTTCAGAATTCCTTTTGTTTCTGTGAAGGATCGATCTTTTCCATTAAGGATTCCCAGTCCTAAACACAGTATAGGATACTAAACCAAATTACTCCCCTTCTTCTGAGATTAACAAGATTCTTCCTTTTCCCTCTCAATGCAAACAGAGTATTTTGATTAGAAAAATGGAACATTTCAGCACGTCGCACATAACACGCTTTTTAAATTTGACAAAGCAGGCAAAAAATAAAATTTCGAATTTGTTTTCATTCAAAGTAAGCTTATTGTTCTAGAAATCTATATATACACTTTGCTTGTCTGTCTGTTTGTTTGTATCCAATGAACGTAAAAACGGCTGAACCGATCAGGCCCAACTTTTTTGTGGGACCTCACGGGACCCCAGGGAAGGTTAATGGATGATCGAATTTTCAAAAATTTGCCTTTCACAAAATTCGAGTTTTGAAACTTTGAAAATCCACGACATTTTTTATTTATAAAATTCGCAAAATTTTTGATCTACAAATTACATTGAATATAAAGAGAAAATGTTCACAAGTGAAATGGATGAGCGTATCCTAAAGGTTTGGAGAAAATCTGGGAACCATTAAAACATTAATTCAACATTATAACATGATGATTAATTTTTGCATGTCACATTTATAATCAAATTTACTATAAATTGAGCATGATTGTTATAAAGTTAACAATAGTTTCCTAAGATAGGAATATTTATCTGTGAAGTCTTTTTTTTCATGGGTTACTTCTAACTCTAAGGCCTCCGGGCAGAAAATTAATATATTCCTTTTTTGAAGATTTATTTGATAATTTGCAAACATTTAAAAAATGAATATCTATACACTCAGTCAATTGCTTTCAGTTAAAACAACAAAATAAATTTTTCGCTCGAGAAAAATGCAAAAAATTTAATCTGTTTTGCAAAAAAAAAACGAAAAAAGCGAAAATTTCTCGAAATTAATTGGCAAATGAATAGTAAACCACCCTATCACGATTGGGCTATTTATGTTTAATATAGATTGCCCCCCCTCCCCAATGAATGATTAGTGTGATATATGTCCAATATTCACAGTCTAAATTTTCAAGGCCCAGTCATTAAATAAAACCTCTCTGAACATAAACAAAACTTTTTTTTTTGCAAAATTTCTTCAAAATCAAACATCCATTTACATCCATTCATGATAGGGTTAAACCGACTTAACAATGATTTGATCTTAACTTTTAACTTTCTAAAAATATATGTTTTAACGAAAATTTGAGATCTTTAATTGAACCTTTTCAAAAGAAGATTTCATAAAATTAGGTACAAATTTCGTGAAAATGTTTTGCTAAAAAGAGTTTGCGAAAAAATAGGGTTTTTAACGAAAGTGAAAAGTTTTAGCAAAAAAATAGGAATTTAAACACAAATTCTAAAATTTTTATGAAAACGAGCAAATATTTTCGTTTTTTTTGGTTGACCGAAAATTTCACGAAAGAGGTTGAATGAAAATTTGGAAACTCTAGTTTCAATACTAGTTTGCCTTTCTCAATAGCTTTTTTAAGGAAAAGAGGCTTTGGTTGAAAAAAAAACCATCAGATTTTAGTATAACAAAAATATTCTTTAAATTGAGGTTAACAAATGTTGGTGGGATTTAACACTACATGGAATATCTTTTTTTTAAATAAATAAAAATAAATATTGCTGCAATTAAAAATTTTATTCCAAACAACGAAAAATACTAGAAAATAAAGGTTTCACACAATTTTTTCATAATATTTCCGAATGCAAGGGACTGTTAGCATTACAAAAAAGATATCTGAGCTTTGTTGCTTTTATAAATAGAATAATAAGAAATCCTTTGTAGAAATCATTTCAAATTACGTTGATTTTGAAGTTGTTTTTGCATTTATTTCTATCCATTTCTTCTGTTTGAATACATTTACTTTTTCTTAAAATCTATCATAAACTTTTTTACAACATTAATAAATTTTAAAGAGCAGCCATAGCAGGGCTGTTTTTAGGTTGGTCTCCTGAATATTTCCTGAATAATGTCTCTGCGCGCCAACGGGCCCATTCGAGCTCGTAGAGCCAATTCTTTCTCAGGTGTCAAAGGCAACATATTTCCTAAACAATACAAAAAAAATTGAATACTCATGTTTTAACTAATTTAAAACTGATAATGATGACAATAACAATCGGAAAAAGCTATTAAAAAACAGTTGAAGGATAATTATCAAACATATTTTTAATCAGTATTATTTGATAATGCATACTCCCCTCTCACTAATTTTTACATAGATGAACTATATACAAATATTAACTAATATAATTAATTATTAATATAATATAAACCGTCTTGTTACCTGAATATCTCACTCCTTCAAATAACTCGTTTATCTCCTGCTTCACCCTCTCCACAGCCAACCAGTTCATAGCCGTAATAGTCAGGGAATATGTTCCATCATCGTTTTTCTCCCTGAAGTAACATATAAACTTTCAGGGTAAATCCTGACGTCATAATAAACCAATATCAAGTACCATCGACTGATAGATTTTTCTAAAAATAATTTAATAGAAGAACAGGTTCATTTAGTCCTCCTAGATAGATACTTAATCTCTCTCTCCATCCTGTTGGAAATGTCAGCTATTCAGTCCCTTTGTCTGTCCTATTGATGGCTACTCAGTCCCTCTGTACTTCCTATTGACGGCTTTTCAATATCCGGTCCTCCTGTCCGTCCTATTGTAAGCTACTTTGTCCCTCTGTTCATCCTATTGTCAGCTACTCAGTCCCACTGTCCGTCCTATTGTCAGCTACTCAGTCCCACTGTCCATCCTATTGTCAGCAACTCAGTCCCACTGTCCGTCCTATTGTCATCTACTCAGTCCCTCTGTCCGACCTAATGTCAGCTACTCAGTCCCATTGTCCGTCCTATTGTCAGCTACTCAGTCTCTCTGTCCGTCCTATTTTCAGCTACTCAGTCCCTCTGTCCGTCCTATTGTCCGCTACTCAGTCCTTCTATCCGTCCTATTGTCAGCTAATCAGTCTCACTGACCGTCCTATTAACAGCTACTCAGTCCTTCTGTCTGTCCTAATTTCAGCTACTCAGTCCCTCTGCCCGTCCTATTGTCAGCTACTCAGTCCCTCTGACCGTCCTATTGTCAGCTAATCAGTCTCTCTGCCCGTCCTATTGACAGCTACTCAGTCCTTCTGGCTGTCCTAATTTCTGCTACTCAGCCCCTCTGTCTGTCCTATTGTCAGCAACTCAGTCCTCCTGTCAGTCCTATTGTCAGCAACTCAGTCCTTCTTCCCGTCCTATTATCAGCTATTCAGTCCTTCTTGCCCGTCCTATTTTCAGCTACTCAGTCCTCCTGTCCGTCCTATTGTCAGCAACTCAGTCCTTCTTCCCGTCCTATTATCAGCTATTCAGTCCTTCTACCCGTCCTATTGTCTGCAACTCAGTCCTTCTGCCAGTCCTATTGTCAGCTACTTAGTCCCTCTGTCTGTTTTGGCATTATAGTAATTAGTTTCATCATGGTTTATTTACACCAAATCATAAAACCATGTTTGTCGGAGAGTGATGTCGTTTAAGCATATAATTAAAAATCATGTAATTGAGGGTTATTTACATAGAATGAGCATTTAATGACGGTCTGGATCTCTTTGATTATAGACAAGCTGAAGGTTGAATTCTGATACAGGGTAACCTACAAATGATGAGACTGTGAAGAAGACCCAAAGTTCTAAAAATATGACGATTTAAAGCTTTATTTTTGGTTTCTTCATTTAATCAAGTATTTTGATGGTTTACTAAATGATAAAGCTCAGAAATAAGCCAGTTTAGACATGCAAATAAATACAAGTAAAAGGGCAATAAAAATTCCGTACAATCGTCGCTGAAGTAACCATTAATGTTAATTAATTAATTGTTTAATAGTATAATGATTCGTCAAGGAAGGAAACAATTAAACAGAAATGCAGGAAATCATTAATGAAAGTCAAAAAATGAACAAATTTTGTACAGTCGTCCCTGAAGTCTCATCCTTTGTGGGTAATACTGAAAAAGTCTCAATAATTTCCCAACCTCTCATTTGATCAGAAATGGAGCTTTGAAATGTCCTCTTTACAAAATGTCTTCTACGAAATGTCCTGATATGAAAATGTCTATGAAATACCATATCTATAAATTGTCTTTTTTATGAAATATCCAGTCCAAGAAATATTAAAACTTCTATAAAAAAAATTGTAGTACCAAAGGATTCTTTAGTTCTCTAAACCAATAAAAGATAATCAAAAGCTTTAAAAGAGCAAGTAAGAAAAGCTAGAATATAATTTTTTCCGATAACATTAAATTGGAATAATTAAAACAAGAAAAAAGAAATTCAATCTATACTCTATTAAAGTTTAAATTACCTGAGATTGCGTCCCTTTCTCCCAATGATCAAGCCAGCTTTCTGATTAGGAATATATAATATCTTCTGAGGCATTTTTGAAAAAAGTTTATCAAAATCTGAAGAAAAACATTAATTAACAGTATACACTACAGGGTCACCTTTAAAGATTGAGACATTAATGCCAACTCT